>NC_134356.1:167902445-168046289 GCF_048569485.1 Anomaloglossus baeobatrachus
GTCTTAATTATACAAGATTTCTCCTCTTCTTCACTTCCTTGGTGTCTGATGTCAGGTGCGCAGCTGGAAATCCCGCGCCTGCGCATTCTTCCTGCCGTCTTTCCTCTGAACTGTTCCGCCCTTCTGTGTTTTAAGATTGTGTTTAAAACTCTGTTGCCTGCGCACAACAAAATTGAAGACTGTTGACTCAGAAGGGCAGAACCGTGCAGGTGAAAGATGGCAGGAATAATGTGCAGGCGTGGGATTTCATGTCTCGCACCTGATGTCACAGAGACTCTAAAGAAGAGAAGACGAGGAGTATCTTGTATCATCCAGGCACAACTCATAGCCTTGAAGATCAAAGCTATAAAAGATGATTTTTACAGAACAAGCCATCATGCAGGAGGCACACAGGTATGATTAATTTCAGTTTGCCCATATTAATAAATCAAAAAGCTCAAAAGGGTGACAGATTCCCTTTAATGTCACCCATAATCTGTACAAATCCATTTAGAAACAATCTGAAACCATTTTGAGGGGTACAATAAAAATGTTGGAACTAAAATAATGTGGTTGCTTAAATGTGAACAACCTCTTAAAAATGGGGATGTATTGTTGTCCAAAATTCAAACTGATGTTTAGTAGCAGGTAGTACAGGATGGTACAATAACATTTCCAAGGATTTAGATATGTAAAGCCTTGGGAATGTTATTGTACCATTATTCTGACTGATAACTTTCAACAGTGAGATCACTTTGCTGTGTTGTAAGCCATTTATGAACCATGGCTAGCGAAAGCAAAATGTATCTAAGAAAATGTCAGGAATATCCTACTAGGACAGCTGAACCTTATATGGGGTTAACCAGAATTGCTGTAAATGATGGCAACTTTGTACTAACTGCTACAAAATAGCAGTTTATATGTGATTGGATAATTCTGGACATAATTACATCACCATACATCATAATTACAATAATATACATGGTATATATCATATTATAGAAGGGTGTTATCAGGATGTGGCTTAAAGTTGGCACTACAGTGACATTACAGAGGACTGTACCTCCCTCAGACATTGATGAAAAGACCAGAAAAAAAAAATCAGTCTTGGAGGATTCTAAGAGACCTACAGCAATATTAAGACTATGTGCACACTGAGTATTTGGTGCAAAAAATATCTGCAACATATCTGCATTATTTGGCACAAAAACGCACCACAAACTAGGTGCGTTTTTTACCATGCGTTTTTGTACCATGCATTTTTCATATTAAAAACGGTGGAAGGTCTGAAAACGAAGCGAAAAATGCTGAAAGAATTGCCATGCTACAGATTATTTTCTGCACCAAATCTGCAAGGGAAAAATAAGCAGCACATGTATGACACTTCAGGATTCACATTGACTTTGCTGGCATACGGATAGGCATGCAGATTTCTTACAAATCTGTACCCAAAAAGCATGACAAATGCGATAAAAATGCACTGTGTGCACATGGCCTAAAGGTGCTGTAGGAATCTCTGGAAAGTACTAGTTGTATACTACATGTGACAACAATATTGGCTGGCTTGTGTCGTAGGCTGGCAAGACTGAAGCCTTTTCCGACAAAGAAAAGCATAGTTTTTAGGGAGGGGGAGTCGTATATAACACTCATTCTTCATTTTTATAACTACTTCGCTGGCAGCACCGGTTTCCTTGGAGTGTATGAATACAGTCTCATTACTTCTTTGTTAAAAATGTGTCATGTTTTAATGAGACCAAAGTATAACTTTTTAATTTTAAAATATGTTTGCTGCAAAACCAACACTGTACATCACCAAAAGAACATCCTACTATGAAGCATGGTGGAGGCAGCATTATGCTTTTGGGATTTTTTTTTTTTTGGCAGCTGAAACAGGCTTTAGAAAAGGTAGAGGGAATTTAATAAAAAGTTCCAAATAGAAGTCAATTTTGAATTAAAACCTTCAGACTTCTGCTAAAAAGATCAAGAGGAATTTCACCTTTCATCACATCAACGACCCTAAGCATACCTCCAAATCCACAAGAGAATAGTTTTGCCAGATGAAGATGACTGTTTTCAAATTGCCCAGACCTGAATCCTATTGAAATTCTGTGGTTGACCTTGAGGGCTGTACCCAGGGGATGCCCTCGCAGTCTACTGCAAGGAAGAGTGGGCACAGATTGCAAATTCTAGATGTGCCGTGCTGATAGACTCCTAACCAAATAGACTGAATGCTGTCATACATTCAAAGGGTATGTCAACAAAGTATTAGTTTAGGGTTGTGCATATTTATGCAACCACATTATTATAGCTCTTTATTTTTATTTTTGCACCTGAAAAGATTTCAGGTTGTTTCTCAACTGAATTGTACAGACAATAAAGGTGGAAAAACTTCTGAAATGATTGTGCTTGGTATGATTATTATTTTTTTTTGTCTTTCATGACAAACACCTGCCAATTTGAGATGTGTAGATTTTTTTATATCCACCACTTGTTCAGCAGATGATGGTTGGCTGAAAGCGAACAGTACTTTTTTTTTAATTTTTTTATTTTTTCCTTTTTGCTTTAATCCCTAAAGAACTGTTTAACTTAAAATGTTTCTTCCTTTGTAGTTTTTTTTTTTTTTTCAAGTGGTGAGAAAAATAGAGGGTTTTTTTTTTAAAAAAAAAAAATGACTTGTCGCCATTTCATGAGATCTATAATGATTTTATTTTTCCATCATGTGAGCTGTGTAAGGTCTTAGCTGGCATTTTGTTATACCATCTGGGGTACATGTGACATTTTGATTTGCTATTTATTGTATTTTTGCAATGACTGAAAACCCACAATTTTTGAGATTTTTATTTATTTTTATTTTTTTTTTTGCTAGACTTTTACAGGTTTAGCTATCATTTATACTATATACTGCAATATGTTAGTATTGTGGTATATAGTGTAAATGTACTCCTATGTGTTCCAAAAATTTTTATTAATTTTAAAGGGGTAGGATAATACAGGAAAGAAAAGGAATTATCAGTTAAAACACATTTTTCCAATAAACAAATTCTTGAAGGGAAGTGGGTGGGAAAGGAAGGGGGAAGGGAAATGTGAAGAACTTTATTAAGGGAGGGGAAGAGGGGGAAGGGAATGGAGGATCAAGCTACGTAAAACATTCTTCATAACTGTAAAAGCTTAAAATGTTGATATATAGCAATGCATTAAAATATAACTTGTAAAATATAAAAAACAGAGAAGAGAGAAGAAATAGAGAATACTAGAACAGGAAAGAAAGAAGGGAGAGAGCATCCTGAAGGAAAGGGGAAGCTCCTTAACAATGTCAAGGGAATATATTTGCCCAAGGCTGCCATCTGCGGCAATATGAAGGATAAGCGTTAACTGTGGCATGACACATTTCATAATAGTTGTGGAGAGTTATTTTTTCAATTACTTCTGTTATGGCAATGGCATTTTTTGCCACTAAAAAAATATGGATAACAATAGGCCTATAGATGGGAGATACTAAATCGATATCAAGAGCAAGAAGTGCCAACTGTAGAGACAGTTTAATGTGGTTTCTTGTAATTTTATTAATAAGACCAGAGATCTCGGTCCAAAACGGTTTTATCTTTGGGCAAGACCAAAAAATATGTAAAATATCCCCCCTTAAACCGCAATCTCTCCAGCAAAGGTTGGAGTAAATCAGAGAGATTTTATTCAGTTTGGAAGGCGTATAATACCATCTGGAGAAAAGCTTAAAATGTGATTCAAAAAGATTAGTGCAACTACCTGATCGGTAAGCCCATTTAAGGCTATTCTGCCAATTTGTTTCTGAGAAAACTTTACAAAGATCTTTCCCAATTAAGAGCATGTGATGATTTCACAAATTGGAGCTCTTCATTAAAGATATCGTAAATATTTCTGGTCTTCCACAGAATAGAACTGTCTGGATTAGAAAAAAGGGAATTCACAGATGAAGGTGTTTACTTTTTATCAGGTTATGGATGATGTTTTTAATGGACAAGAATGGGTGAAAGTCTGAATTCAACAAGGCAACTTTCTGTTTTAATTTCTGGAAGGAGGTAAAATCGGACTCTTCAAAGAAATCTCCAACTGTCTTGATGCCCCTGTCTATCCATGCTTTGAGATCCGACAATTCCTCAACAATCGAAACAGAAAGATCTTTAATACTGTCTATTTTTAAAGAATGGGACTTTAGACTTCTTGTGGCAAATTTCTTCCAGGCGAAGATGGCGGCGGAAATAGTTGGGTGTTTGGGGAGAGGAAGGAAAGGATTAATTATATGGTGGAGAATTAAACTACGAAGGGAGGAATATTTGTTGTAGGAGAGTTCGAGGTCAACCCAGGCCGACTCTGAATTGTTGACAATTCAGTCTCTACTATGATTGATTAAAAAAGAGTGGTAATATGCCATTATATTGGAAACATCGAATCCACCTCTAATTTTACGTTTAAAAAGAAGATTCTTTTGTACCCTGGGTTTTTATTGTTCCAGATAAATCTATTAAGGAGATTTTGAAGTTGATTAAGAAACTTAAGAGGAATAATTAGGGGAATGGCTCTAAGAATATATAAAAGTTTGGCAAGGGAAATCATTTTAAATAAGTTAATTCTTCCTAACCATGACAGATCTTTTTTAGAGAAGTTTTTGAAATCATTTTCTAGAGATTTGATGATACTTTCCAAAGTTACATTAATTAAGGAATGCTCGTTTTTTGTTAAAGTAATACTAAGGTATGTAAAAGTGTCAACCCATTCAAAAGAGATACGTTTTATGTTGTCCATAGAGGATTTGTCAAAGAAAAAGGGGAGGACCTTAGATTTAAACATATTCAGTTTGAAATATGAAACGTCTGCGAAATAGTTCAATTCTTTCAAAGTCTCTTCAATAGAGTTGTAGGGGTCAGATAAGGATAAAAGGGTATCATCAGCAAAAAGTCTAACTTTATAACTTCTTTTTCGAGTACAAATTCCCCTTATTTTGACATTCCTTCGTAAACGTTCTGCCAAAGGTTCCATAGTAATTGCAAAAAGTAAAGGAGATAAAGGGCACCCTTGACGAGTGCCATTAGTAATAACAATGGGCTTTGACAGATAATTATTAGCGCAGACTCTTGCATGGTATGGATAAATTGGTTATTAAATCCGAATTTAAGTAGTGTGGCCTTAAGGAATTTCCAATTCACGCGATCAAAAGCTTTTTCTGCATCAAGGGACCACAAAATAGAAGGGGTCATTGATTTATTTATTAAATTAATCAAGTTAATTACTCTGCGGGTACCATCTGTTGTTTGTCTCCCCTGAATATAGCCTAATTGATCGTTATGGATAATTTTTGGCAACATTTTTTTAAATCTATTTGCAATGATTTTGAAAAAAATATTAATATCTGTATTTTTTAGGGAAATTGGTTGATAATTTGTAACTAGTTCAGGACTTTCTGAGGACTTGGGGATTAAAGAGATACTGGCTTGGAGGTTTTTGTCCGGTAAACTACCCTTTAATGATGCTTCATCGAAAAATTTCTTAAGATATGGGGAACGTAGAGGGCAAAATTGCTTGAAATAATTGTTAGAAAAGCCTTCTGGACCTGGAGATTTATTTAGTTTCAACTTAATAACCCCCCAAATTTCCTCAATTGAAATTGGTGAATTTAAATGGTCAAGTTGGGACTGGGAAATCGTAGGGAGATCTACCTGGGAAAGAAAATTATTGATAGAGGACTCATTGGGCTGCACAATAGAAGTCATTTTTAAGATTATATAGACCTGAATAAAAGTCCGCAAACTCGTCAACAATATGTTGAGGGTGGTATAAAAGCGAACCGTCGGATTTTTTAATTTTATTAATTTTTGTTTTTACTCTAAGGTGTTTAAGTTTTTGGGCCATAAATTTGGAAGGTTTGTTCCATGAAGAATAATATTTAATCCTCATGGATCTAATGAATTTGTCATAATCCTGAAAAAGAGCTGCTTTTAGTTCAAGTCTAGTATTAATGATATCCTGGTGTAAAGAAATTGAAGGAAAAGGAAGATTTTGTTGTTGCTGTTCCTTAATTTGGAGATTGTGTTGGATATTCTTAATTTTCTCTAACAAAAGTTTCTTGTGCGTGGAAGATATCCGAATGAGGGTTCCTCTAATAGTGGCCTTATGCGCATTCCAAACGCATAAGGAAGAGTTTATCAAATCGGAATCATTCTCCTTAAAGTAATTGTTAATAGATTGCTCAATTTCCTTTTTGTAGTCAGGTAAATTTAAGATAAAAGGGTTAACCTTCCAGAAGGATCCTTTCTGACAGGACCGACCAAGAGAAATCTCGCATGTGAAAGAACAATGGTCTGAAAATGAGCGGGGGTTGATCTCAAAGTTCCTGAATTTGGAAATGGTGAAGATATCGGTTAAAGCTAGATCAATCCTCAAAAATGATTTATGGGTATCTGAATAGAAAGTATACTCCCTAGAGGACGAATTAATACAACAGAACACATCAAATAACTCCCGTCTGGTGATCCATGGGTCTAGAGCGAGAAACGACTGTCTATTTGGTGCAGTAGAGTCAATGTGACCATTTGGGACTAGGTTAAAATCTCCTAGAATAATGAGAACACCTTTTGAGCGCTTGAATTTTCTTAAAGAGTTTATTAAAAAAATGTTGTTGTTTACGATTAGGAGTGTATATATATATATATATATATATATATATATATATATATATATATATATATATATATATATATATATATATATATATATATATATATATATATATATATATATATATATATATATATATATATATATATTATATATAATATAATATAATATTGCGGAAATCTGAAGATCAAACCAAAATATTATCTCTCCCCAATGGGTCTTTGTCCTCAAAAATAAACTCAAATGATAAGGATTTCTTTATAATGGTAGAAACCCCTGTTTGTTTTTTTTCATTGAAAACGTTAAAAATATAGGGATAATTTTTGTGTCTAAAGATAGTGATTGTCTCTAGCTAATTTGGTTTCCTGAGTACAGATCACATTACCCTTATAGGAATCAATCTCCTTTCAAAGAAAATGCCTTCTTGCTGGACTGTTTAGTCCCTTAACATTGAAGGACATAAATTTGGTTGTCATAGTTCAAGAATTTTTCCTTTTTTTTTTTTTTTCTTCCTTATTTTTTTCCCCCTCCCTTTCTTTGAAGGGGAAGGAAGGAAACAAAATAGAGAGAAATACAGAGGGAGAAAGTATGGAAAAAAAAAGGAGGAAAAGAAGAGATAAAGCAAGAAAGAGGGGAAGAGTCAAAGGGAAAAAAGGAGAAGGAAAGACAAGAAAAGGAAAACTAAAAAGAAAAGAGAGAGAGGAGAAGAAAAGGGGGGAAAAAACAAAACTCAGAAAAAATACTTACGAACAACAGAAGTAGTATGCAGACTAAAATGGCAATAATACTTACAAACAGTACCGTGTATAATGAATAAAAAGAATACCTAAAATAGAAATACCTAAAAGAAAGAAAGCAGAAAAACAAAACACTCAAAAAAAATAAAAATTCAAGTAACAGCTAAGAAACTATGCCTCCGGGAGGAGATCCAGTAGTGAAACACTAAAACTACTGGAAAAAAAACTCCTTTTTGGGGTAAAAGTTTGTGATAGTCAGCCGAGAGGTCACCTTCTTGTAATAAAGAAAAAAGATAATGATCCAAAAAGAAATCCAATAAGTCACCAAATGACTATGTGAAAGATTCCAAGGTCCAAGTAGATGAGTCAGTCTCTCGAAAACTGCTGCAATATATTGTAGAAAGATAATAGCTGAAGAGGAAGATCCATCCAAGCCAGGAAATCAAGAAATAGAGAAATCAACCAGGAAGAGTTAAATTCTCCCGTTGTAGAAGTAGTCATCCCTTCGGGGGTCTTAATGTACTCCTATGAAACTTCATAAAAGACCACCAAAGATGAACTGCACATGGGCCATAAGCAGGCTGCCCTGATAACCCATTGGTGCTGTGTAATCACATTGCTAGTGGACAATGGCTAACAGCAGCAATTGGAGCTCTGCTCCAGCCACTGCTGTTAAGATAGATGCCAATTGCCTACATCTGCAGTGTATGGAGGGAGCTCAACTCCTGAGCCCCCTCCACACATGCAGACAGCAACACTGACATACAGGCACATTATTTTGTGTTAAAGAGTTAAATTAGTTGACCCAGCCAAAATTATGCTATAAACAGCCTACACAATGAACTCTGTTGAAGTTCAGTTTTTTAATTTTGTGTTTATAGTTTTTGCTGCTGTGACATACACAAAAAACAAATTATAAGTTAAAAAAAAATCAAACGATGCCCCATGTGTCTGATAAAAACACAATATATTTGGTTTTCCGCAAGAAAAAACTCCAATAGAAACTCCATAATGCTGTAAGGCTTTAATAGCGATTTAACTTTTATTCTATGAACCCGTTAGTAGTTTATTGTATTTTGTGTATTCTCATATCTTACATAATAGTCCAGTCTTGTGTGGTGATTGAAATGTATTTTTGCTTACTTTTTGTAGCCTTTTGAAGTGGATTTGTCCCATGTATATTTGGCTTACACAGAAGAGAGCCTTCGCCAGTCCTTAATGAAGCTCGACCGGCCTAGAACATCAAAAGGAAAAACAAGACCCAAGACAGGTCGGAGGTATGTATAAGGATTTGTAAAGCAAATGAAGTGCAGGGTCATAATGAACCTACAGTGCTTCATAACTGTCACAAATGGAAAACTACTGACAGTGTACCAAATGTTGCGTGTTTTAGTTTTTTTTTTTCTTTTGGGGAGGTGTAAACGACAGACTTTCACCATACGGCTTATTGTAACATGTGTTCTTATCAGTAACCGCTAATCAAAACCATATCATTTACTGCTTTTCATAAAGTTCATAAAAAGCAGTAAATCATCCTGCTTGTGTTATTGAGCTTGATCCACAGCTTTCTCCATATAGTATGATTTCCCCACAACCCTCCCACACTGTATGATGGCCCCACAGACCCCAACACAGTATGATCCCTCATAGCACCCCACAGACAGTTTATTGCCCCACAGCCCCCTACAAATTATGATCCAAAACTGCTTTCCATACAGTATGATGTCACCAAGTACCCCCACAAGTGAAAAAATAACTCAACTCTCCCATTCCTATGGTGTGCTGATTCAATCTTCACAGTGCCTGGTTGCTCTGACAGTGGAGCATATGGATATTATTGGAGCCATTAGGCAGACAGTTGTCAAGTGGCCACTTGTGAAAACATGCTGTTAACACCATGCATAAATCTGTCACAGCAACAATAAGACTATAGTCAGACTTACTACAAATCCGTACAGCCCGTAAGCAGTGCTAATCCATGGGGGTCTCGTCAATTATTAATTAATATTGACCCTCAAGATTCAGTAACTCAGTTCCTTATAAAAAAAATAAGCTGCTTTTAAGATGATTGTGGGCCATTTAGCTACAGGCTATAGTATCACCACTCTAAAATTATTATTATTGCAGATTATTTATTGGGTCTTGGTATATTTGGCATCAGTATTTGGACACTATGCACTTGACTTTGAGGACACTGAGTCTTTCTTTCTATTACATTACTTCTCACATAGAAGTATATATTATACCTTTTTTATTTTTTAATATATATGCTGAGATATGATTTTTTTTGTTGTTACTTGCCCAAAGCCTGAGTCTGCACTATTGAGAGTTTCTCATGACCTATCCCCTTCTAAATTCTGCATGGGATGTTGTAGACCTGGTGTGGACCCAAATCGCACATTGCTAGTCACACATACATACAAATATTTGGCATGTATGTACAATATATTTGAGACTAGGATGTAATTTAGGCAATTTTATAGATTATGAATAGTGATGGGCGGACACGGACTGTAAAAGTCCGGATCCACGTGGTTTCAAATTTACCAGAGTGCTGTTCCTAGGCCCGGGATTCCAGGTGTTGTTCCGGATCCAGCAACTCTGGAAATAATAAAAAAAATTTAAAATAAAAATAAAGAAAATAGGAATGAAGCAAGTAGTTCATACCGAGGCTCTGGCATGGCTGTACACTGCTCCAGTGGCCTCTCCTTCTCTTGCTGGGCTGCTCATTATTGCTCACCCATATACACTGCTTTCCCCGCCTACTGGCCGTTCTAGCATCTGTGATTCGTTACAGTCAGACGCGCCCCCAGCCTGTGTGACAGCGTCTGCCTGCAACCAATCACAGGCGCTGTCTGCGGGTCACTATTATTCAATAAAAATAAAAAAACTAATTGGCATATTATGATACCCAGCACAGGTAAATCATACGGCTACTGGCTACAGCCCCCAGCTGTGCACCTACCTTGGCTGTGTATCAAAATAGTAGGAACCGCTTGCAACTTTTTAAAAAATTATTTAAATAAATGATTTTAAAAAATACCGTGCTGTCCCCACCCCCCAATTTTGATACCCAGCCATGATAAGGCCCGACAGCTGGGGGCTAGTATTCTCAGACTGGGGAGGTCCATGGTTATTGGGAGCGCCCCAGCCTAAAAATAGCACCCCACAGCTGTCCCCAAATTGTCACATGCATTAGATGTGACAATCCCACTTTACCCGACTCTTCCTGATTGCCCTGGTGCAGTGGCAATCGGGGTAATATCAGGGGTTAATGACAGCAGACAACGGTCATCAAGCTCAAAATGAGTGATGGGTAGAGGTCTATGAAACCCCCCCATCACCAATCCTATAGTAAAGAGAAAAACGCAAACACTTGAGAAAAATCCTTTATTTGAAATAAAATACAACACCCTATTTCCCCTCTTTACTAAGCCCAAAAAGACCCTTGAAGATCCGCCGTAATCCACATGACGTCCCACGATGGTCCATGCTCTGCTACATCCGAGCCTGGAGAGACTGAAAACCTGTCCGATCTCCCCAGGCTCCGGGAAATGCTGACAAGGGGGACCCGGCTGGCAGAAGTGACATCACTCAGTTCACCAGATGTCATACCCAGGTTCCCACGGTATTACCTCTGGTAACCTGAAGCATTCTGGCTTAAAGTGCGGGGACGTGCCCGAAACCCCACCAGCCGTTTAGCAGTGACAGTGCGGGCTGACCCGCACTCCTCTACCCCCAACTGGCACTGTCACTGTTAAAGGACTGGTGGGGTGCAGGGCGTAGCCCTGCACATTAACACTGACAGTATCGGCTGGGAGAAGTGGAGCGTAGGCAGCCTTGCACTCCCCGAATCCCAGCCGGCACTGTCAGTGTTAAAGAGCTGGTGGGACATGGCCCTGCACTTTATGCCAGAGTGCTTCAGGTCACCAGAAGTCATACCGTGTGAACCCGGGTATGACCTTCGGTGAACTGAGTGATGTCACTGCTGACAGCCGGGTCCCCCTTGTCAGCGTTTCCCGGAGCCTGTAGAGATTGGACATGTTTTCGGCCTCTCCAGGCTAGGATTTAGCAGAGCCAGGACTATTGTGGGACATTGTGTGGATTATGACGGAACTTCAAGTCTTTTTGGGGTTAATAGGGCGTAAAAAGAAGGTGCTGTATTTTTAATTTTTCTCTGTATAAGTCTCAGACCTCTACCTATCACTAATTTTGGGCTTGATGACAATTGTGCACTGTCATTAATCTCTGATATTACGCCAATTGCCACTGCACCAGAGCAATTGGGAAGAGTCGGAATTGTCGCATCTAATGGATGCGACCATTTCAGAGTGGCTGCAGGCTGCTATTTTTAGGCTAGGGGCACCCAATAACTATGGGTCTCCCCAGCCTGAGAATATCAGCCCCCATCTGTTGGACTTTAGCATGGCTGGGTATCAAAATTGGGGGGGGCTCATTTTGTTTTGTTAATTATTTTAATAATTTATAAAAAAAAAAAAAAAGTCTCATGTGGTTCCTCCTATTTTGATACACAACCAAGATAGGCGCATGACTGGGGGCAGCAGCCTGTAGCTGTTTGCTTTATCTGTGCTTGGTATCATAATTCAGGGTAACCCTATGCCAAATATATTTTTTTTTTTTTTTTTTTTAACTTCTTCGTTTTATTAATTCCAAAAACATGTGGTACAGAATAAATCACACATAGCATTACTCAAGTACTTTCCAGGAATGTCTGTCAATAGCATGAACAAATAGTAACATTAACGGATAAGGTAATAAGATTTTCATAGCACTATCTGCACATCTGTCGACCTTGTCAACTGCATGCTACAACACTGATCCTGCCAGTACATACTGATATATATATAGCATGTAGTCAATTTTAATCAATGTAATCTGTAGTCTCTAAACCTAAAGAAAACGAAAATTAGTAACAATAACTATTCCTATTCTATACCGCCTAGCTATGCCACTGGAATGCGCTTCATTATCCAATACTGAGTATGAATCTATTATTGTACCAGTAATCAACCTGAGGCTTCTTCGAGTGTGCCGGGGGAGGAGTTCCACATATCCCAAATTTTCCTGAATTTTTCCGGATGTCCTCTATTAAAGTATACCACCCGCTCATATGGAATTATCGAGTTAACCAGTTTAATCCAGGCTCGCACAGTTGGATTTGAACCCCCCCATCCACCTCAAGGCAATTAATTTCCTGGCCAGGAACAATGTCTCTCTAAGAAGTATTCTTATGTAGTGATCTCCCATCCCGTCCTCCATTACTCCAAATAGGCACAACAGAGGGTTGCATGGAACAGGCATCAACACCATTGAGGACAACTGGGAAGTCACTTCCTGCCAATACGTGTATATGATCGAGCAATTCCACACCATGTGCAGAAAGTTTGCGTCTGGTCCATGGCATCGTGGGCATTTCGACGATCGGCGCTGGCCCATAGTAAATAAGCGAGTGGGAGTTAAGTATGCCTGATGTATAAAATAGCATTGTATCAATCTATTGTTGATGGATGGAGATACCATAGTTGGAGACTCCAGTACCTCATCCCACTCCTCTCCCTGTAGACAGGGAATTAGGAGCCTCCATTTATCCTGTACCGGCAACGGCACCGATTCCTCTCCAACCGATAACAGGTGTGTATAGATAGCTGAAATCATACCCCGGGGCCCCTGTGACTTCAGTATGCCTATCATTGGGAACGACGATATCAATGCCCCTGACCCTGTCCTCCGCAGGTGAGATTGAATCGCTGTACGGAGCTGCAGATACCTAAAGAATTGTGAGCGTGGAACATTATAATCGGTTTGTATCTGCCCAAAAGATTTAAAAACAGCAGTTCCTGATTACATAAAGATTTCCCAACTCGAGGACTGTATGAGCTATCCAAAACTGTGCCGACGGGTGGTCCTTTAGGGTAGGAAAGTAACCATTGCCCCATAACGGAAGCTCTGCCACTGTCCCCTCAAAGCGCGTTACTTTTTTGGCTTGTCGCCACACTGATCGTGCCAACCTTAAAATAGGCTACAGCCTCGGGACATTCGCCCTGTCCGACTCCAGAAAGCCCAACAGACAGTCTGCCCCTACCGCACGTGCCAAATGATCCTCTGAGTTAGGCAGCTGACAGTCCAGCATCCATGTATCCAGCATCTTGAGTTGTCCTGCTAAATAGTATAGGAAAAATTCTGGTAAGGCCATCTCTCCCAATGACTTATATCTCTGTAGGATGGACATCCGGAGTTTAGGCCGAGCCTTCCCCAAATAAAGGATGAGGTGAGTGAGTTAAGTGTGGAGAAGAAGGACCTGGGCACCAGCACCGCACTATGTTGCAGAGCATAGCTAAGCTTAGGAAAAATCAAAATCATTTTAATTAAATTTATCCTTCCGACCACTGAGAGTGGCAATTTTCCCCATAAGTTATACTTAAGTTTGACATGATCTAAAAGTGGTAATATATTCATCTTAAGATCCATTGTGTGGTCTTTCTGAATATGTATACCTAAATATTTGAAGCTAGATACAACAGGCAAGGGTGACATATCATCCATCGGGACCTCTGACCCATGTGTTAATGGCATTATGGCTGACTTGTTCCAGTTAATATAAAGGCTGGAGAATTCTCCAAATCTATTTATAGCGTCAATGACGACTGGCAAAGTGGCACGTGCCCTATCCATGAAGACAACCATATCATCTGCGTATAGGCCAATAGTGTCTGTGCGATTTGCTATGGTAATTCCCGTGATAGATGGATGAGTACGGATCCGAATTGCCAAGGCCTCGATAACTAAGGCAAATAGGGCAGGAGACAAAGGGCACCCCTGACGTGTACCTCGTCCCAAAGAAAACGGTGCAGATGATACATTATTGACTATGAGTCTAGCTGTAGGGGATCTATATAACATGTCAATCCAGTTACTGAACTTTGGGCCAAAAGCAAACCTCTGGAGACAAGCTGATAAAAAAGGCCATTCCACCGAGTCAAATGCCTTGGACGCATCCAGCGAAGCCAAGGCCCACTCGTTATCTGGAACCAATGTACTGTACTGCACTATAGACTGGACCCGTCTAATATTTATAGAGGTATTTTTCCCTGGCATAAAGCCGGTCTGATCCGGATGTACTATGTCCAGTATGACAGAGTTGAGCCGGGATGCCAATATTTTGATGAAGATCTTATAATTAACATTAACTAATGATATAGGTCGATAGGATCCACACTCCAAAGGGTCCTTTCCCTCTTTCTTCAAAACAATAATATGTGCCTCATAGAAGGAAGCAGGCAACAAGCCACCATCAGAGAAATGCGAGAAAACTTCCAGAAGAACCGGGGCCAGGGTCTCAGAATACTTGACATAGAATTCTATAGGAAAGCCATCCAGGCCCGGGGCCTTCTCCCTTGCCATCTCAGATATGGCCGTAGTTATCTCTTCTATTGTAATATCTGCATCTAGGAGCTCGCACTGTGTGTGTGACTCAAAGTGGGGAACTCTAAATCTGCAAGATAGTCTAAGCAGTCCTGGGTTCCATGAACGCTTCTGGAGCTATAAAGTGTTTTATAAAAGGTGCAGAAACTTTGTAAAATGTCTGCTGGGGATGTAACAATCGTACCATCAGCTTCTCGTATACCCAGTACTGTATTAGAAGCGTTTTGCTGTCTAACCATATATGCCAACAATTTTCTTGACTGGTTCCCCAACTCAAAATATGACTGCCGAGTAAAAAACAGTTTACGCTTAGACTTGGTCTCTGAGTGTTGCACATACGATCTATATGAATGTAACCATTCCGTCCTATTCCCCGCTGTCGGGTTTGATATATACCTTGCCTCTAGGGTCCTAAGTCGCCCCTCAATTTCTTCGTCTTCTTGTTTAGTCAACCGTTTTATATATGTAATAGTCGAGGACAGACACCCACGAAGTTAAGCTTTGAGGGTATCCCACACCAAGTTATTTCGGGGTTTAGGGTGGGCTGCCAAGAATTCCTCTAGTTGAAGCGGGGTTCTGTCACTTTGATCAATTAATTTGAGCCAAAAGGGATTTAGTCGCCAGGAAGGTCTATTAATACTCTGGTCAAATTTAAGAGTCAGGGTCACCGGACAATAATCTGAAATACCCCTTACCCCATGGACCACATTATCCACCCAGGTTGCTACGTTGCTCGACCCAAAAATATAGTCCAGACGGGACAACGTGCGTCTCGTGGAAGAATGGCAGGTGAACTCCCGTGTATTAGGATGTCGCAGCCTCCAGAGGTCCACCCACCCTCCTCCCTCTATGCACTGTCTTAGTCAGTCAAAGTCGAGGTCGCGGGCCGCGCTACCCCATCTAGCCTAAACCTATCCAAGTCCTCGTCGACCACTAAGTTAAAGTCCCCCATACATAGGATATACGCATCCGGATAATTAAGGGCAAAGCTTAGCGCTTGTTTGAGAACTGAAGTACGGGCAGGTGGGGGATTATAAATACATAATAGAACATAGTCCCTGGAATCTATAGATGCAAATACAAATACAAACCTCCTTCCGGGTCTCTTCTAACCACCTTGGCTTCCCACCGGACAGATCTATGTACCAAAAGGGAAACTCCACTAGAATAGCTGGTGTGAAATGTATGTGCCACCCATTGTACCCATGGTTTCTTCACCACCTTAGCCGTGTCCCCTTGTGAGGTGGGTTTCGACCAACATCACCAGCTGAGCCCCACAACGCCTGATTTGGGAAAAGATCTTAACCCGCTTTTGGGTGACCCAAGGCCACGGACGTTCCATGTTGTAAAAACTAATTCCTGGCCCCATGTTATACGTCTTGCCTCTATATGACCAGGATCACAGATACAAGTATGTAGATCTTGTATGCCGCAGAAAGGACTCCTCCCCCAGCATTCAGCCTCCTTTTCAGATTTCTCTCGGCCACATCTTATCCTACAATAAATATATTTAGCACACCAGCAGCATTATGGATATCCCTGTAAAAAAGCAGGGTTTAATAACCATATTACTGTTAACCAAAAAAAACAGCAACAAGCTCCGGAACCTCTTCTCGGAGTCCTATTAAGCATCCCAATTACCAATGGGGATACCGTCACTGAACACAGTGTCCTAGTATAGGTGGTGTGGGAGCGCAAGATTCAGGGCTCCCATTCTGCCAGCATCCAGACCCCAACGCATTTCTCCAGCCCCCGAGACACAAAAAGTCCAGAATAGCTTAAGAGAAACGACAGTAGAGAGAGGGAGTCACAGTAAGGAGGGAGCCCCAAAGGAAAAAACCTCTGCCATTTGAGCACAATCTCAACGCCCTTTGTTCCCCGACCCCGGGTGGAGCCGGAGCCAGTCCTCTGCTTCCGAGGGAGTGGTGAAAAAAAATGAGGATCCTTCACGTACTATGCGGAGCAGTGCAGGGTATAGCATGGAATATGCAATGTGTCTGTCCCTGAGCTTCTTTTTCACCTCCAGGAAATGAGCTCTATGTTTCTGGAGGTCCACAGAGAAGTCCGGGAAGATTGAAAGAGTGGTGTTGTTGTATTTGAGTGGGCCCTTCAGTCTAGCCAAACGGAGAGTTATATCCCTGTCCCTACAGTTGAGAAGTCGTGCTAAGAATGGCCGCGGTGGCGCACCCGGAGGTAAGGGCCTGGTCGGGACCCTATGTGCTCTCTGAACCGCGAAGGTGGATGAAAACTCGTCCCCAAGAGTAGATTTGAACCACTCCTCCAGGAAGTGTTCTGGTTGTTGACCCCCAGATTTCTCAGGCAGCCCAATTATTCTGATGTTATTGCGGCGCATACGATTTTCCAGGTCACCCGCTTTCTGGCGCCACGAATTCATGGACCCAGCCACCTTTGTCAGTTTAGTGGCCAGTGGTGTAATTTTATCCTCTAGCTCAGATACCCTTGTCTCGACTTCAGTGGTACGTGTTTTCAGGGTCTGCAGATCCTGACGTAAGAGGCCCATCTCCGTGCGTACCTCCTCAATCTTCCCCGAAAGAGAGGTTTTACACGTGGATATCGCCTCTAACAATTGTTCATATACATGTCTTAGGGTCAGATCATCTTGGCCTCCTTTTATCCTCTGCTGTTGGTTTCTGATCCCCATGGTTCTCTGAACCCTTGTGAGAAGTAGCCCTCATAGCTCTGGGAGTGTCTGAGGGGTTCCCTCTAGCAAATTCCTTGAGCTTGTCAGCGGCTCCTGAGTTCTTGGGGGGGCTCATGATGCCTCTCCAGGTATATATGTAATCAGGGAGAGGGTGTTTGTGGCCTCCTGCCCACCTCCCAGTAGCTGGATGACAACTATGGAGTTGGGTATCAGCGATGAGGGTCCCCAATCCAAGCCCCTGTATTATATGTGGCTAGCAGTTTGTAGCTGGGTTATACTGTGGGGGATGGGAGAGGGGAGAGGAATTCTTAGAGGTGTACTGTGTGTCTGGGGAAGAACCGTGGGTCCCTTTTTTCAGGGCACACACCACAGATCCTCCAGCACATATGAAGTCCCTTCACCGCTGCTAGGCTGTGTAAAGCTGCCTCATGCTGACAGCCAGCCTGCGGCCTGTAATGTAAATATCCTCCAGCACTCACTGTGTCTCCGGTTTCAAGGCCACCCACTGCTCTCCTGAGCACAGCTGATTGCTCCAGTCGGATCCTTTTTATCTCTGCGGGGAGTAGGTCTCCAATTGTCAGATCTGCAGGACGCTGCACACACTCTGCAAAACTGGCAGCATGCAGGCAAAATGGCCACTGTGTCTCCCTCTCCAGACTCACAGATCTTCACCACCACTGCCAGAAGCCTGGGGAAAGTTCCAGTGGAGTTGCTGGGCTGTAGGTGAGGTTCTCCATGCAGGAGGAAGAGCTGGCTGTCGATTGGGGACTGATTGCCAGGTATATTGCAGGATTTTAAGTACAGATCACGTGAGCCCCTCTAGCCTGCGACCGTTCTGCTTGGCTACATAGCCACGCCCCCCTATATTATTTATTTTTACTGTATGATTTAGACTTACAGACAGCACCTGTGATTGGTTGCAGGCAGACGCTGTCACACAGGCTGGGGGCGTGTTTGACTGCAACCAATCACAGACGCTAGAACGGCCAATGGGCAGGGAAAGCAGTGCATATGTAATGAAAGTAATATGCGGCCCCTGAAGTGAAGACGCGGCCGTGCAAGCAGTGTACAGGTACCCTAGAGCCTCGGTAAGTACAGCGCGCCTGCTCCTATCCCCCTATCCCTTCTACCAACATTTTTAATCGCTGGATTTCGGTCTCCATAGACTTATATGGAGACCAGAATCCGGACCGGATCGGATCTTATAAACCAGATAACAGGGCCCCGGTTATTTGCAAGTCTGCTAATCACTAATTACGAACATGTCTCCTGTAGTGTCTTTGCACTGACAGTTTATATATTTATGTAAATGTGTACAACTTGTGTAAAAGTATATATCCAGATATATCAAAGTAATTTAACAATCAGATTGTATCTTTATTAACCACAGTATATCACCTTTCCTTCCCTGTAGGAAGCGGTCAGTAAAACCAGAAGCAGTGATTGACTCATTGCTCCAGTAGCTGTTTTCTGTACTGAGCTATAAAGAACGTGGTGTGCTGGCAGAACAACGGTCTGAGATGGAATTGTTCACCCCCGATGCAATGTAGACTGCAGGGAGGCAGATTGTAATGGATACTTTTGCGTAGGCTTTGTATGATAACCCTTGTGAAACATGTGTCTTATTATATTGTGACATGCCTCATTATCGTAGGGTCATAATTAACATTCATCCTTGGCGATGGATATAATGTCACATGTCTCCTGTGTCGTACCAGGGCAGGTAGCATTTCAGATCATTTACCAAGAATCTTCTATTTTTCCCTTGAGTTATCTGTGTAACCTTGCTTGCATGGTAACATTGCACGGCATATGACCTGGCAGCTCTGTGTATATAATTTTATCATATTTATATCAGAATTGGGCAACCTGTAGCTCTGAGCATGGTGTTGCTTGTAGTTCCACTCCATCTGGAGAATTACCTAGCCCGACCTCTACAATTTTGCATGTTGCTTTTTGTGTCTACTGCCAGTTAAGCATTGAGTCTTCGGCTGGTTCTCTCTCATCCTATCCAGAAAGGAAAAAAAAAAGAATCTTAATGGTGTTGTTGCTTGAAAATAATTACTTATCCACAGTAAATCACACGCCACAGGATGGATGATAACTTGTAGATTGATGGGGACGCAGAACTGGGAACCTTTATGCCTGTTAGAATAGAGCGAACAGTGGTCATGCTCAACAAGCACTACATACATTAACTATAGGGTTGCTGAGTGCTCACACTTTTCTAGCCGTCCAATAGAAAATAAATTGAGCTGTGGTTAGGCGTCCAACCTGCTCCTCTATATTATAACCGGTAAAAGTGCTCCATTGGGAATAAAAATGATTTTGTTCTACCAATCTATGTGGGTCCCAGGTGTGAGACCTCCACTGATCACCCATCCTGCAGGTGGATGTCCTTTTCTATGTATACGCCATTGAAATATATGGAGGGCACTTGATTAAATATCAGCCAAATATTTAATACTAGAAGGTGGCCCGATTCTACGCATCGGGTATTCTAGAATTTACGTATTGTGTAGTTCATGTATGATTTTTGTTATATATATATAGATGTTGTTGTGTGTAGTTACCAAGTGTTTGTGTAGGGCGCTGTACATGTTCTGGGTGTGGCGGGGGGTGAGAGCGGTGTTGTTTGTGTGTTGCGTTGTGTGTGTTGCGTGTGTTGCGTTGTTTGTGGAGCGCTGTGTGTCTGTAGCATTGTGTGTGTGTTGCGTGGTTTGTGTGTGTTTTGGGGGGAGGTATGTTTTGTGCAGTGTGTGTGTTGCGCGGTATGTGCGTATATTTATGTATGCCGCGGTGTTTGTGTGTTGGGTGTTGTGTGTGTGCAGCGTTGTCTGTGTGTGTGGGTGTCTGTGTAGGGCGGTGTTTGTGTTTCCCAGTGTGTGTGTGTTGTGCAGTGCGCGTGTGTGTGTGTTGGGGGGAGGTGTGCACCTCCCATCGTGCTCCATCCTCCATGCTGCGCACCCCCCATCGTGCTCCATCCCCCAAGCTGCGCACCCCCCATCATGCTCCATCCCCTAAGCTGCGCACCCCCCATCGTGCTCCATCACCCATGCTGCGCACCCCCCATCGTGCTCCATCCCCCATGCTGCGCATTCCCCATCGTGCTCCATCCCCCATGCTGCGCATTCCCCATCGTGCTCCATCTCCCATGCTGCGCACTCCCCATCGTGCTCCATCCCCCATGCTGTGCACCCCCCATAGTGCTCCATCCCCCATGCTGGCCGCAGCATCAGCCTCTGTGCCCGCAGCATCAGCCTCTGTGCCCGCAGCATCAGCCTCTCTGCCCGCAGCATCAGCCTCTCTGCCCGCAGCATCAGCCTCTCTGCCCGCAGCATCAGCCTCTCTGCCCGCAGCATCAGCCTCTGTGCCCGCAGCATCAGCCTCTGTGCCCGCAGCATCAGCCTCTGTGCCCGCAGCATCAGCCTCTGTGCCCGCAGCATCAGCCTCTGTGCCCGCAGCATCAGCCTCTGTGCCCGCAGCATCAGCCTCTGTGCCCGCAGCATCAGCCTCTGTGCCCGCAGCATCAGCCTCTGTGCCCGCAGCATCAGCCTCTCTGCCCGCAGCATGAGCCTCTCTCCTCACAGCCTACCCCAACATCAGCCTCTCTTCTCTCAGCCTCCCCCCTCCCAGCCTTCCCCAGGATCAGCCTCTCTCCTCCCAGCCTCCTCCAGCACGCCGTGCTCCTCTGCCGCCACTCACAGATCCGATCGCATACACTCACACCCACCCACCCGATCGCATACACTCGCACCCACCCACCCGATCGCATACACTCACACCCACCCGATCGCATACACTCACGCACACACACATTGACGATATTACACATAGGCGCTCATACTCACAACATCCGGAGATACCACATGCTTCCGGCCATGTGATCCTCCGGCAGGTCCTGAAAGCTCACAGCACAGTACCGCCGCCGAGAAGCAAGCGATATCCCAGGATGATGTGATGTGTGTGTGAGGTGTGTGTGAGAGTGAGTGTGATCTGATGTGTGTGTGTGTACTCACCTGGGGCTCCGTGTCAGTTGGGGGAATGCGTGTGGGGGCGGGGCCAGAGCGAGCGTGCATTGCGTGAGGGGGGCGGGGCCTGCAGAGAGCCGGGGCGAGAGGCCAATCCGTGTGGGGGGGCGGGGCCATGGCGAGCCCAGCGGCCAATCAGCTTTGTGTCACCGTAAGGACACAATTTTGGAGCATGACAGACAGACAGAATAAGGCAATTATATATATAGATGACATAAACCCTTATGAACAGTTACGCTTTTGCTGGAGCTTCCATTTAACAACCTAGATAAAAAAAAGATTAGAGGCCCCCAATTCCAATCTACTAATAAAGATTTGCTTTTAGCCAATTCAGCATGATATCCCTTTCCAAACTATAATATATAACCTAACATGTCCTATTCAATTTAAGCACCCATTGTATTTTCTGTGCAAACACTATTGTCAGATGGATAAATTAAAGTTGGTAATTTTGAGCCTCTTTACAAAAGAACTGAGCGAATAGTATATGTTGTGTCCCTGGTAATTCTGCAGAGACATCCCTACATTGTTAATGCCATCTTGCCTACATGCACAATGTTCCCTAGTCTATAGTGTATTCCCAATAGGATGTTACTGTATTTCACAGTGAAACCGCTTCATCGTCCTTCATTTCTACTTTATATTTATTTCATGTATATTTGTGTGGATATTTTGTGGCCTAATATACAGGTGTTTGTTTTTTAAATACCTTAAAGGAAAGTATGTCCATTTTATTTTATACGTCACTATGTTGTCCTTGTTTACTAGATTGACGAGTTATGGTTTTTTTTATGTAGCGAATGGTGAACCACAGAGTTGTATGAGAGTGTAGAACATATTTTCTGGAAAAGGTACAAAAGCAAGAAAAGGGTCCAGCTAATATCTATTAATAAGCCTCAGTAACCCTTCACATATGTCATATAGAGTATTATCTGATGTACTATACCTCACACAGGACATTTGTGAAGCATCACCTGCAGACGGACCAAGTACTGTAATTGGGCTGGGATGGTCCTAATCATTGCTGTCATTACAGATATCTCACCTGGAGCTGTTATGTTGTATAAAGGCATTTCCAGATTTATTCACTATGAAAGCCATACATGTGGAAATGTAGTCTTTAGCGCTCAAGGATAGTGTGGTCTTCCTATGCATGGCTCATAGCTTTTTAGGGACAGGCACTGTATGGCCTGTTCTCTACTATACATTTACGATCAGTAAGTTAGGCAGAGGCGTAGAGTACAAGTATGAATATACAGCTTCTTATCATTGTATGGCTATACAGGCTTATGTGAGCGTTGATATCTAGGGTTTCAGGCAGATAACCGAATTCAGAAATATTTTCTTATGTCATCCATTAAACCATTTCATTCAACTCCATCACATTTCAAGGTGTCAAACTTTACATATAACTTGGTTTATCTACTATCACTATCATCATTTCATAACCTCTCAGTATGAGTCCGACTTTTAAATAAATCTTACTTGTATTTGAACACTGTGTTGTGAATTATTTGGATGGTTCCTTTACCCATTTGTTCTCTTGATGTACATGGGAGCTGGTCCTATCGGCTCTGTAGAATAGCAAAAGGATCAGAAAAATGTCTATACAAGAAAAGGTTAATGCATATGGAGCTTTACACAACAGGTCTTGTATTTTTAATTCTAACATCAAGAATTATTAAAAAAGCAAAACAATTTTGACATTTTTTTACAAAAGTTTATCATATCCAAAATACAATGCCAGTAGAAGCGGTGAAAGAGGAGTATATGTTAAAAAAAACAACAAACAAACACGTGTAGCAATTACTAGAAGTCAGGTCCATCTAGAGCAGGGGTCTCTAACTCAGCTGGGTATATGGGCCGCACATAGAAAAAACATTACTTGAGGGGCTGCATTGATTGCAGGGCAAAGTGACATTTTTATTGGTACCATATTCATTTTTCCCTTTACACCTTTTGGATCGCTGTTTTTGAACATTTTTTTGCTCATTTGTTTTATTATTTTGCTTATATTTTATCCCTTTCTTGAAACCAGGAAAAAAAAGTGGGCAGGTGATAGTCACTTAAGGGAATTTCTGCTGAGCGCCGCAACACACAGGGTATACCAGGATCCTGATACAACAGTGAGCCCTGACCCTAGGAGAGGGGAGTGGGGTCACCTGCCCCTCACCTGAGGCTGATCCCTGCACTCCCTAATGTCCCTATTTGTCTCCTCCCACCTGTCGCTGATTATGTGCCTTGGGCCTTTGCTTGCCCTGAACTCTCCCTAGCTAGTGACAAGGCCAGTGAGAGCACTAGTATCACCACTGCAATAATACAACACAAGGGAAGGAAGACAGACAGGGGGCAATAGACACAAAAGGAAAAAGCTCCAAGCTCTGCTAATGCTGCTAAACACCACAGCTGCAACTTTCATGATTCCTCAGCTTCTTCCAGAGACTAGCTCCTTCCAAAGTGGTCAGCATAAGAATGAAGATTCTATCACCGGCGACAGATGGTAAGACATTATTATCATTTATTATTATAACGCCATTTATTCCATGGTGTTTTACATGTTAAAAGGGGTATACATAATAGGGACAAGTACATTAATCATAAAGTAAGACATGTTGCTTGTTAGAATGACAGGGAGTGGACACAAAAGAGGTGTACCTGGGATTACTAATATACAAAAGACAAGTCGGCTCACCCTTTCACTCTCATAGTTTGACTCCTAGATCCATTCAGAAAGGCCATGGGCTGGGACAAATAATCAAATAAGGAGAAAAAAATGATTCTGGCAGTGAAGGAGAACCAAAAATAGTGGATAAAATCTTTGTCGGCGTCAATGCATCCAAAAGTAAAAATAACATGTATACAGACATTGAAAAATATAAACCTGTTGGGGTTTCCCCCTAAATTCAATGTGTTTCAGCGTTGCCGGTGGCTATGTCTTAGTCATGGTTATAGTATAGATGATATATCCTGCTTCTTATATGTTGTGAAAGAAGTTGTCTCAGTATGGAAATAACGACCACCCCCCATAAGGTGTTGAATCCACTTTAGCTGTGATGGATATATAATGGTAAGTCATGCTGCAATTAGTTGGAAACAAATATAAGTAGAAAAATACTTTTCCCCACCATTTTCAGAGGTATACGCCTACTGGAGGCGGACACCCATATGTAGTAGACTGCGTTTGGGTGTCCACCTCCAGTAGGCGTATATGCCGGAAAATGGTGCACGACAGAGCACATGGTGACTGTCTGCTCCATTATAGTCAACTGCCTCGTTAGCACATACCTCTGAATCCTATTTTGAGGTGGTTCGGACTATGTAAGCCCCAACGGAACCACTAAACAGGACAAAACGCAGTGTGAAACCACCGTAAGGGAGAAATTATGGCCGTGGAGAGTATGGTGCTTGTGTAGAAATGATGCTATATGAATAGTTCAAATAAATAACATTACTTCTGTATTCACCTGCTTTCAAATACAAAACCTTTGCTACCATTTATTAATACATTAGTAATACATTATTTGAATTTTTCACATTCATTTGCTATTATGTTTCTATTTTCTAACCTCGGAGATACATAGAAGGACCTGCTTACTATGATGTTATAATTAGGGTGTGGAGGTTAGAGATTACTAAAACTTAAGCCTGCTTTACACCCTACGATCCAGCATACGATATCGTATGCGATCGTACCCGCCCCATCGTATGTGCGGCACGTTCAATTTGTTGAATGTGCCGCACAAACGATTAACCCCTGTCACACGTACATACCCGTCCATACGACTTCGATGTGGGCAGCGAACGTCCACTTCCTGGAGTGGGAGGGACGTTCGGCGTCACATCGACATCACGCGGCAGCCGGCCAATAGAAGCGGAGGGGCGGAGATGAGCGGGACGTAATCATCCCGCCCACCTCTTTCCTTCCGCATTGCCGGCTGGAGCCGCGGGAGGCAGGTAAGATCTGTTCAATGTTCACGGGGTTTCACACACTGCGATGTGTGCTGCCTCGGGAACATTGAACAACCCGACGTGCAATTCGTCAGGATTCAACAACGTGTATGTGATGAACGTTTTAACGTTCAATCGCGATCGCACGTACCTGTCACACACTACAATGTACCTTATGATGCCGGATGTGCGTCACGACGTGACCCTGCCGACACATCGTAAGATATATTGTAGTGTGTAAAGCGGGCTTTAAGTAGTTGTATTTTATCAATATCACACTCCTCATTCGTTTTGTGTTGTAAGGCAAAAAGAGGAACAAAAATGTAGATTTTACACTTTGTGGCGAGGGAGTGAACAGACTCAAGATCCTTGTTTTGAACCTAGAAGTTTAAAAAAATTTATTTAGCTATATAGTGTAATAATGGAAGAAAAGTTATACTACCCACTGTGTCAAGGTCAGTTGTATCACCACCGATCTGATATTGATGACCTAACCTAATGATGTCATTAATAAAGTAAGCATGGAAACCCCCTTTTACAAGTAGGACATATCAGTCATGGAAAACATTTTGTGTTTGCAAACGTCTTAAATGGTAATTTCCAATCCAAGGGCATCTGAATATTTGTGAACATACTTTTTACATTGGGAGGAGGATATCTTTTGTACCCTCTCGCCTCAGAGGTGGCAGATTTGTTTTGAAGTTCCTAAGTGAGGATCCCTCTTTGATGGGAATATCATTTAAAATACTATGTAGGGTTTACTATGTGCCTACCAGATTTAACGCTATACACCTCTTGTTTTTTTTTATTTCTGCTTTAGAGGATGCTGCTTTCTTGAACCAATGTATCCAAAGGGTTGGTTATGCCCAAGAGTCTGAGCTTTTCTATCATTGAATACAATTTTAATTAAAACTGTAAATATCTATTCATGCCCAAAATTTCCAGCCATCTGCTTTTAAGAGAGAAATCATTTAATGTGCCAAATGATGTAATGTATCTAATGTATCTACATCCCAGGAGACACTGAGGGCATATACATCACATGAGGGGGTGGGGAATGTAAATCACAGGAGATGCTGGGGCATATATATCGCACAAGACGCTGGGGAATATACATCATAGGAGGGCCTGGGGATGAATACATTCAAGGAGGGGCTGGGTGCATATATATCACAATTCACCATGAGGGTCCTTTAAGCCTAGGATAATCCACCAAGTCTAAAATCCTATCACTGGCTATGGCTGACAAAATATTTCAGTAAGAGGTCCCAAAGGGAATATGGGGGATGGGCAAAATCTTTTGAAGAGGGGGTGGATCAGTGGCAATCTTTGAGGTATTCATGTGTAGCATCTAATCAGTGCCGGCTCCAGGTTTTTGTGGGCCCCGGGCGGAAGAGTCCCAGTGGGCTCCTTCCACACGCAGACACACACATACGTACACATACATGTACATATTTAAAGACAAACTCACAAAAATACATATAGAACAGACACATCTATACAGTCATATACACTAACATACATAGATAAACATCATACATGCATACAGAGATACACAGCTCTGCTGGATACATATAGACCAGTGTTTCTCAACTCCAGTCCTCAAGACCCACCAACAGATCATGTTTTCAGGTTTTCCTCAATGTTAGACAGGGAATAATTCCATCACCTGTGCAACATTAAGGAAATCCTGAAAACCTGATTGAAGAAAACCAGAAAACATGATCTGTTGGTGGGTCTTGAGGACTGGAGTTGAGAAACACTGATATAGACAGACATACATAGCTCTGCTACATACATACATAGCTCTGCTACATACATACATACACACAGCTCTGCTACATACATACAAACATAGCTCTGTTACATACATACATACAAACATAGCTCTGCTACATACATACATACAAACATAGCTCTGCTACATACATACATACAAACATAGCTCTGCTACATACATACATACATACAAACATAGCTCTGCTACATACATACACGCCTATCTCTGCTACATACATGCACGCATAGCTCTGCTACATACATACACACACAGCTCTGCTACATACATACACACACACACACACAGCTCTGCTACATACATACAGACATACACACAGCTCTGCTACATACATACAGACACATACAGCTCTGCTACATACAGACACACATACAGCTCTGCTACATACATACACACACACAGCTCTGCTACATACATACAGACACATATAGCTCTGCTACATACATACAGACACACATAGCTTTGCTGCATACATACAGAGACACACACGTGGCTCTGGGGGGCCCAAACATACGGCACCGGGGGGCAGGGCATACACCTAGGGGGGGAGAAGCCCATACAGGTCACCAGGGCCCATAAATTGGAGGGGTGGGGTGGGCACATACTGCTCGATCACGGTGGAGAGGGGGCCCACACAGCGCCGGAAAGAAGTGCTGTGCTGGGGTCGCTGGCTGGCACTGCGCCTCCTTCATCTGTGGGACTGAGCAGGACGCCGGTCGGTAGCTCCGCCCACAGATGAAGTTCAAACCAGGAAGTCTGCGTGCCTTAACACTAGAACTACTGAGGTAGTCATTTTGACTACTTTGCACTATGTATTTCTTTATAGGTGTCACGAGTCCAGTAGTTCTAGTGTTAAAGGGACGGTGCCGCAGATTCCTGCCGAGGACTGCGGTCCCCGGAACTCGGCCCGGGGCCAGCAGAACTAAGGCGAGTGGGCCCCGGCCAAGGGGCATCAGGACTGACGAGGCAGAGTGGGCCCCCCCGGCTCTCCAGGGCCTCGGCATTTGCCCGGGTATGCCGGGTGCTGACGCCGGCCCTGCATATAATGATGGGGTTTATGGAACCATAAAAGATCCTAGAAATCTGGGAGCAATCCCGAAGACAAAAAATAGGTGTAATGAAGATACAAACACTGTTAGTGGGAATCCTGCTTGTAATTTGAGGGAGGGGAAGTTAGTACATCACTGCAGAGGTAACAGAGTAATGGTCAACTAGCAGCACTGGGGGCATATATA
Organism: Anomaloglossus baeobatrachus; assembly: GCF_048569485.1. NCBI lineage: Eukaryota > Metazoa > Chordata > Amphibia > Anura > Aromobatidae > Anomaloglossus > Anomaloglossus baeobatrachus. The sequence goes on from NC_134356.1 coordinate 167,930,927, forward strand.
TTACATTCAAGACGCTGGGGCATACACATCACTGGAGAAGCTGATGCATACACAGTACATCATGGGGAGGGCTGGAGCCCATATAAATCACAAAGGCTGGGGAATATAGAGTACATCACAGAGGCTGGGGCATATATATCACAGGATATGCTGGGACATATATATCACAGGAGGCGCTCAGGCATATAGATCACTGGGGAGGCTGGGAGCATAAACATCACTAAGAGTTATATACATCACTCAGAGGCATAAACATGGCAGCGGGGCACAGAAATCAAGGGGGTGTACACATTACTGGAGGGCACAAACTTCAATGGGAGCATAAACATCACTGGGGGCACTGACATTAGTGGGGGCAGATAAAGCACTGGGGGACATACAGCACTGGAAGGCACAAACTTCACTGGGGGCACAGCCATCACTGAGGATATATACATCATAGGGGGTACAAACATCACTGGGGGGTACACACAGCACTAGAGGATATGTACATAACTAGAGGGCACATACTGTACTGGGGGCACATACAGCACTGGGGGTATATATGTCACTCGGGACACAGACATCACTGGGGGGCACATAGAGCACATGGGGACATGTACAGCACTGAGGGGTATATACATCACTGGAGGAACAGACATCACTGGGGGGGCACATACAGAACTGGGGATATATACATCTCTGGGGCACATACAAAAACTGCAGGTATATACATCACCTGAAACTCTAATGACCCATCCACTAAGACTGGAAGCAGAGGGAAGGGAAGGGATGTTTCCAAAGCCACATTTTTTTTTTAACAGAGACCTGTGAAATACATTATGGATTTTAAAAGATGCAGGTAATGCCAGGTGGAAAGCAACATGATTAATGACTGCAGTAATAAATTGGGGTCCTAACTTCAATGAAGGTATCTTAAGTTTAAAATTTTTGGTAGATAACCACACCAGACTACTTACACACAAGTCTGAACCAGGCACACGTCTACAGTCAGACGCATGTTTATAGTTAGAACTCATTCCTTCCCCCCCCTTTTTTTCTTTTCTTGCTCTCCCCCCCTCTACCCCCTTCTCTCTAATTTCCTCTTCTATATGCTTGTATCTTTCCTCTTCTTTCTTTCTTTTCTGAGCATTAATCTCCATTTTTCTAGTTTCATTTTTTATATGAAAAGATTTATCAATAATTCAAAAGACAATAGACATACAATGAGAATGAGTATATTCGGATACGGGAAGTCAAAAGAAGTGGGAATTCTGACCTATAATTTATCAATGGTTATATGGTAATAGCACAAAGATAATTTGAAGAATTCCAAGAAATTTAGTAATGTAATAATTTCTGGATGTTATCCCGGCATTGAGAAAATGATGTTTATGTATTGTAATTGCACAAATGATATGTTTGTATGTTGACAACAGTTTCATCAATAAAACAGATTTGAAATATAGTTAGAACTCATGCCACGCAAATGTTGCTAAACCTTCTCCCATGTAGACGATATAGATGAGACAAATAAATCCTCCCCAGGTACTCCTGACAAGTGCTCCCCCTGAAACGTACAAAACTGGGAATGTTGACCATAGACCTAAACAAAGGTGTTACACCAGAAGATTCATGATGATTATTAATTGAAAATTCAGAGAGAGGAAGGAAAGAGGACCACTCTTCCTGATTTATCAGATACAAAACAACATAAGTACTGCTCCAAATTCTGACTTACACATTCAGTTTGTCTATTAGCCTGGGGTAGAACACCAATAAATGAAATAGCTGAATCCCTAACAGAGAGCAGGACGCTTTCCAAAAATTTGGCAATAAATTGAGCTCCTCTTTCCTGGACACTATTAGAGGGAACTCAATGGAGTTTATACTCAAAGGCTGCAAACATCCCAAAGAACAAGAATCAGATGCCTTAGAGTGCGCACTCGCAGATATATATGCTACCACAACCTTCCAGATTTTGGGCCATCAAAAGCAATGCTACATGAAATCAAGAGTACCTTTAACCCCGGAGTGGCCAGCAAGAACAGAATCATGATGTTCCCCCAGGACCGTAAGATGATGATTGAGAGGAGCAAAAGATTTGTTTACTGGAACCGCAGATGGCGCATGACATTGAGCACCTCAGAGCTCAGGCTCAAAATCCGTACTAAGCGGCGACAACACCACTCTTTTCTGACGACTGGGGACAAGTAACTCACAGGGTTTACCCCGGAAAAATCCAAAGCATCTGACTTTGTTTTTAGAACCAGGGCGATAAGTTACAAAGAAATTAAACCTATGGAAAAACATTGACCATCGAGCTAGTCTCGGTGTAAGATGGTTAGCATACTCAAGGTAGAGAAGATTTTTACAGTCGGAAATTATTGTAACAAGGTGCATAGCTCCCTCCAAAAGGTGTAACCATTCCTGAAACGCTAGAAACTCCCTGTTACCAATATTATAATTCTGTTCAGCCGACGATTGTTTCTTAGAGATAAAGGTGCAAGGACACCGTTTATCAAGAGGTGGAACCTGAGACAACACAGCTCTCACGCTCACTTCTGACGCATCAACTTCCATCGACAAAAGGCTGAGATACATTAGGGTTTATCCATACAAGTGCCGATGACAAGCATTTTTTAACATGGTCAAATGCATAGAAAGCACCCTCAGACCATTTTGATAAGTCTGTACCTTTTTTAGTCATGTCGATGAAAGGTTTTGTTTTGGCACAGAGGTTCTTAATAAACTTCCTGTAATAATTCGCAAAATCTAAAAAATGTTGCAGAACCTTAAGGGTTCCAGGATGGTCCCATTTTAATATAACTTGTAATTTAGTGGGGTTCATCCGAAAACCTGCAGCAGAAATTATGTAACCAAAAACTAAAGTTCTTGTAAGGTGAATACACACTTTTTTTCCTTTTTAGCATACAACATATTATCTCTGTGAATTTGTAATATCTGTCTGACATGTTCCATATGAGATCCATAATCCTGTGCGCTTCCCTGAGTAAACGGTGATGAATCAATAGCAAATATCTGAACAAGATTTGATACAGATTGAAATCAAACACTGAAGAAACTGTTCATCGATCATGTTTCACCCTGAACCACTATAAAAAAAAAACTATAATGGAGGTTTCCTGGCCCCCAACCTTAAACCTTGTGGGTTTGAAACATTGAGACACCATTCTAGAGGATGTACGTAGACCCAGGTTGGGATCCTCCAAACAACCTAGGTCTAGGCGTTTTCCGACTGCTATCTTTCCTTTGTACAGAGGGGCAGGCACTGGTAAAGTGTACCATTTTGCCACAGAGAAAGCAGACTCCATCTGTTGAATGAAGTGTAATTTTTCCATCTCCAGGATGTCCCTCTGAGCTGCATGGGTTCGGGTGAGGCCTCCGGAGGTAATGTCAATACTGTAACACCTTCACAGAATATACAACTTTTAATGGCTTGAAAAAGGCTCTGTGTTGGCCGACATGTTACCTTTTTGTGTACTTTTCTTCAGTGAATGCAGGACCAATAAAGAATTATTCTAAATAGAGAAGTTTCAGTGCCTTAGATCCTATGGTATTTTATAACGTCCCATAATGTTTAATATTGTATTCTTTTTACTTACACAATTAGTAATAGGAGGGTCCCATAGGCCCCTCCCATTACTAGTTCAGGGCTTCGTGGCAGCTGTGATTTTTTTTTTTTTGAAAAGTCACAGCTATCATTAACCCCTTATACTACCCCGAATGCTACCACTCCAGGACAATCATCAGCCATGATAGGCGTATTTACTGGATGCCCCAATTCTGGGGTGGGATGCCCAATAATCATGGGCCTCCTCAGCCTGAGAATACCAGCCCCCAGCTGTCTGCTTTATCTTGGCTGTGTATCATAAAAAATTGTATTTTGATACACAGCCAAGAAAACACACACACTGCTGGGGGCTGCAGCATCCAGCTGTCTGTTTCATCTGCGCTGGGTATCAAAATATGGAGGGCCCTATGCCATTTTTCCAATTATTCATTTATTTTTACACTCCACTCCAGAAACCCAGACAGCCAGTGTGTAGGCAACCAATCACAGATGGAGTTTGACTACAACCCATCACATGTGCTGTCACCAAGGATGGGTGGCGGAAGCAGTGCATATTCATAAGGTTTAATGAGCGGATCCATAAGCAGTGTGACAGCCGCGTGGAAATAATTTTTTATACTTTAATACCCATTTTGCATTTTTTTTTTTTAATCAGGGTGGCTGAACCCAGACAGTAACACAGACTTTCCTGAAAAGTCAGTGTTCAGGGTCCATGCACGAACACTAGATCTCCGGTGCAGACCCCAAACTTTACATTTCGGATTTGCTCATCACTATTGGTGATGCCTTTCTCATATATTACAATTATACTCTCAGGGAGTGCACGGGGTTAGTGGGTCAGGTGGACTAAAGGTATGTTATGTCCCCACCGGAGTCCATTCCAGCGACTTCTACTCCGATAGCCAGGCTACGCCATGTTCCTGCCGTGGATGGTGCTGGTGATGGGAGAGGAGTCAATGCCAGCGGCACCCCGGTGGGCGTAGGCTCCGATCATCCACTGGGCTTGGTTATCTTGGGATCTGCAGTACCACTGGCTGACTATAGGTGACGTGTGTCTTCCAGCTTAGGTTGCCATCATTCAGCTACAGCCAATGAGAAGACACCACACCATTCTTAATTCCCCTCCTGTCTGCTGACCTCTGCCAGAGATAGTTCTGATTTCCTGGCTCCTGGTCCGCCCTATTCTGTTTAGTGATTCCTGTGTGCTGACTTCTGCGTGTTTTCTGACTACCCTCCTGCCTGCTGTACCTCGCTGCCCTATCCGGATGTGACCTCTGCTATGTTTTTTTTTATTATGTCCTCGTCTGCTGATTCTATTCCTTTTCTGCTATTCCCGGTTTGACCCTGCTTGACGACTACTCTCATCAGACTGCAGCCTTCCACAGGTAGTGATCTCCAGGCCCTGTGTAATTCCAGATCCCTGTATAGGGGTTAAAGGGTTTCAGGGTTCTGGGGGTCCTGCTTGGTGAGTGGCTTCCCTCTAGCCTGTCCATTACATCCCATCTGAGTCTGTGGATCCAGGCAGGCATTACAGGGTACTAATAATTGGCCTGTAGGAGTGAACTATATCAGCCGTTGTAGCCACCGGAGGGGAGGATAGGCACACATGCTGGTATGCAGCCATTAAAGGACAGCCCCAGGCGATCAACAGTACCTTGGCAGCTGGCGCCACGGATACAATAGAGTCTCTGGTTGTAGAAATAGCAGCAGCAGCTGGTGTCAAGGGTCCGACCTGGATGGAGGGATGGATGTGGTAGTAGCAGCTGATATGGATACTTGCAGCAGAGACAGCGGATATCATGGTAGGCAGCCGGTGTGGATAGTTGCAGCAGAAGTGTACTTGTAATGCGCTGAAACACAGATAGAAATTTGCAACAGCATACAGCACAATGACAGCAGCACAAAGAATCTGAGAACTAACAACATATAGAACTCATTGCCTATGCACCTCCATTAAGGGGAAGATGCCATAAATACCTGATACCTCACAGTCAAGCTGAGAGGCACTTCCGGGTCAGGGCTTACTAGCCCTATAAGAAAATCGACTTGTCTGTGCATGCACCCTACGGGGATTCACATGAGGCCTGTGAGGCGTGCATAGGCCCTGGGAGACAGCAGCATGGACTGGGAAAGGGAAAGCTACTACTGGTCAGCCGGGAAGGTGAGACAGCTGGCACCCCTGCTGGGGAAGGGGGGTCAAGACAGCATGGGGACGCCAGTATGGGTGTTACAAGTACTCAAGCGCTCCTGTGTATGGGAGAGTCCGTCAAACCATCGTACAGCCATCTACTGTATATGAAAGACATTAGCCATCAATATAATGTTTTTAGTGGTTGATATCCCTTGATTATGTAATCTTTTAAAAAGAAAACAAACTAGTAATATCAAAATTATTAGACTGTTTGAAAGAGAACCAGAATTGACACCTATCATCTAAGAAAGGACAGTAAAAGTATTCCTGTGAATGGGATATTCCTTTTCTACATGTTTTAATAAATCTAATGTAGTATTCATTAATTAACCACTTTACCGCTCAGCCTGTTTTCACCTTCCTGTCCAGGCCAATTTTCTTCAATTCTGACCAGTGTCATTTTGAGATTATAACTCTGGAATGCTTCAATGGATTCCAGTGATTCCAAGTTGTTTATTTTGTAACATATTGTTAGTGATGATTTTAGGCTGCTTTCACACATCCGGTTTTTCCTGTGCGGCACAATCCGGCACTTTGCAGGAAAAACGCAACCGTTTTTTTTTGCTGCTGGTTGCGTTTTTCCTGCATAGACTTTAATTAGTACCGCATTGTGCCGCATGGGCTTGCGTTCCGTCCGTTTTTTGCCGCATGCGGCAGATTTAGCCGATGCGGCGGCCGGATGGAACGTTGCCTGGCACGTTTTTTATGCGGCAAAAAAACCCGCATCGTGACGCATCTGGCCGATGCGGCGCATTTTTCAATGCATGCCTATGGACGCCGGATGCGGCGCGATGCGGCAAAAAACGCATCCGGCCGCCGCATGCGGTTTTGTCCACTGCGCATGCTCAGTAGCATGCCGCAAGCAGCAAAAACCGGACGGGCCGCATGTAAAAAACTTATGTAAAGGATGCGGTGTTTTCACCGCATCCGTTGCATAGCTTTCACAGCCGAATTGAGCCGCACGGCTCAAACCGGATGTGTGAAAGCAGCCTTAGGCAGATAGTTTTTGCGTTTTATTTGTAAATGAAAATTGGAAATATGGTAAAAATTTTAAAATTTCACAATTTTCAAATTTTGAATTTGTATACCCTTAAACCAGAAAGTTATATCACACAGATTAGTTAATAAATAACATTTCCTACATGTCTACTTTACATCAGCATCATTTTTGGAACATTTTTGTTAGAAGGGTTCAAAGATTAGCAGCAATTTCTCATTTTTTCCAACAAAATTTACAAAACCATTTTAGATACCACATCACATTTGAAGTGACTTTGAAGTGCCTAGATGACATAAAATAACTAAAAGTGACACCATTCTAAAATCTGTACCCCTCAAAGTACTCAGAATCACAACCAAGATGTTTATTAACGCTTTAGGTGCTTCACAACAACTAAAGCAATGTGTAAGGAAAAAATTAAAATTTTACTTTTTCCCACAAAAATGTTTCTTTAGCCCCAAAGATTGCATTTTCACAAGGGTAACAAAAGAAAATACACCATACAATTTTTTGTACAATTTCTCTTGAGTACACCAATACCCCATGTGTGCTGGAAATCAACTGTTTGGGAGCACCGTTTGACTTTTTAAGTGCAAAATTGTCTATAATTGTTAGCAGATGACATGTCACTTTTGGAGAGCCCCTGATGTAACTAAACAGTGGAGCTCCCCTACAACTGACCCCATTTCTAAACTAGACCCCTCAAGGAATTTATCTAAATGTTTGGTGATTACTTTGAACCCCCAGGTGCTTTACAGAGTTTCATAACGTTGAGCCATGAAAATAAAAAGATACATTTTTACCACAAAATTTTTTCTTTAACCCCAAATCTTTTATTTTTACAAGGGTAAAAAGAGAAAATGCACCATATAATTTGTTGTGCAATTTCTTTTGAGTATGTTGATAACTCGTATATGGTGGAAAACAACTGTTAGGGCGCACGGCTGGGATTGGAGGGGAAGGAGCACTATTTGTCTTTTTGAACTCAAACTTAGCTGGAATTGTTAGCAGATGCCATATTGCGTTTGGCATGTCCCTGATGTGCCTAAACAGTGGAGCTCCCCCACAAGTGACCCCATTTTGGAAACTAGACCCCTCAAAAAATTTATCTACATGTCTAGTGAGCACCTTGAACCCCTAGGTCTTTCAAAGAATTTTATTACGTTGAGCTTTAAAAATGAAAATAATAATTTTTAACCACAATTAGCCTAAACCCAAAGTTTTCAAATTCAGAAGGGTAACAGGAGAAAATGCACTGTACAAATTGTTGTGCAATTTCTCCTGAGTACGCCAATACCCCATATGTGGTTGAAAACTACTTTCATGGAATAGTGAAGAAGAGAAGGAGCACCATATTTGAGTTCAGATTTAGTTGGAATGATTTTTGGGTGCCATGTCACATTGGCAAAGCCCCTAAAGTGCCTAAAAATTGCAGTTCCCCCCAAGTGACCCCATTTTACAAAGTAGACCCATCAAGGAATTTATCTAGCTGTTTGGTAAGCACCTATAACCTCCAGGTGCTTGACATAATTTTATAACAAGCAGTCAAAATGAAAAAATACATGTTTAACCACAAAAATGTTGTTTTAACTCCAAATTTTTCACATTCACTAGGGTAAGAGAAAATGCACCATACAATTTGTTGTGCAATTTCTCCTGAGTATGTCAATATCCCATATGTGGTCAAAAACTACTTTTGAGGCACAGTACAATGTGAAGGAGGGAAGGAGAGCCATATTTTACTTCAGACTTAGTTGGAATTGTTTACAGGTGCCATGTTAAATTGGTAAAGCCCCTGAGGTGCTATAACAGCAGAAACCCATCATTTTACAAACTACATCACTCAATTAATTCATCCAGGAGTGCAGTGAGCACAGGTGTGCCACAAAATTTTATACTATTGGGCGGTTTAACAAAAAATAATTACATTTTTACCACTAAAATATTGTCTTAACCCCAGATTTTCAAATTTGACAAGAGTAATCGGTAAAAAATTAATCCCCATAATGTGCTACTCAATTTCTCCTGAATGTGGCAATGCCCCACATGTGACTATTTAGTGCTGTTTAGCCACATTACAGGGCTCAAGAGGGAAGGATCACTACTTGACTTTTGGAGTACAGATTTTCGTAGAATAGTTTTCGGACTCCATTTGCAGAGCCCCTAAGTGCCAGAACAGAAGAATTCCACTCAAGTGACCAAATTTTGCAAATTACACCCCTCTGAGAATTCAGTTGACGATTTAGTCTCTGGAAATCACCCATGGTTTCAAACACAGTGACTGTTGCAGAATTAAAAATTGCAAATAAGTCCTTGTTGTGCCCAGTATATTGTACTTCTTGTACATTGTGCCCAGCTCGTGCTTCTGGAAACCTGCATTCCATAAATTAAGCGGGCTCTCCTCAGTACAACAATGCCAAACATCTGGATGCTAACTGTGGTTTAGGCACATTGTGGAGCTCAGAAGGGAAGAAGGCACTTGGATTTGGGAGCACAGATTTTGATGGACTTCTTTTCTGAGGGGGGGAGCCATAGTATTTTTCCAAAGACTTTGTGCTACCATAAACATGGAAGCCCCCTATATTTCTTTTAACAGATAACAGACCATCGTGGAGATTTGTATTTTATGGGTTGAGTTGAATGCTATTTGGTGGCAATTTTGGGTACAAAACATTTTGTGTCAGTCCACATTTATTCTGAGCTCTAAGCTGTGCATTTATATTGGGGGGTTTCATCTACATCTCCAAAATATGTGATTCAGGTAAACCTCAACGGATCCATTCACTAATGAGGCAGCAGAGTTACTCCTGACTCTGTTTGGCCTCTGTTCAGCACTGTCTGTCTTTTCAAAGATGAACCAAACTGTTGTTGAACCATAAAAAGATGGACACTGCTGCACCACAGGGCAGATTAGAGTTCAAAGTGACTCCCTCTTCCTCTTTACAGTGAATTTTTGGTTGGGATTTTTTTTCTGAATCAAGTTCTTCAGAGATTTACACAACGGCTGGTGTAAGCGCTCAGTGTAGAGTGCAGGATAAATATAAGCCGTGCCATACTGTGATCTTTGCTAGACAGAATAGACAAATCAACAGCAGTTAAAGAATTGGCTTTATTTTTTTACGCTGTTCACTGTGCATTGTAAGTGATTAGAAGACTTTATTCCTTTGGTCAGTATGATTACAGCGATACCAGATTTATATTGGGTTTTTTTGTTTTTGTGAAATTTTCCGAGAACGGTGACGTTGTTGTTTTTCAGGATCTGGTTCTAAGTGATGGCATATTTTTTGCTCCTTGAGCTGATGTTTTTACTGATACTATTTTTGGGTAGATGCAATGTTTGTATTGCCTCTTATTCTATTTAATTGGAAAAAAAAAACAAAAATGTAATTCTGGTGTTTTGAGGGTTTTTTTGTTACATTGTCTACAAATTGGTTTAATTTATTTTAGATTTTGATAGATGGGAAATTTCTGTTAGTTAACAATACCAAATATTTATATATTTTTTATTTGTGTCAATTGTTTCATTTTCAATGGGGCAAAAGGGGGGTTATTTCAACTTTTATGTTACTTTATTTTTTTCATATTTTGAACCACTTTATTTTATACCTTAATACTTATACCTTAATACATAAACCTTAATAATAGGTAATCTATACCTATAATAGCCTCCTTAGGGGACTGGAAGCTTCTGCTGTACAGAGCAGTGTATCAGCCTTGCTCTGCACAGCAGAAATGTTGTTCTCCTATGAACGCCAGCTCAAAGCTGGAATTCACAGGAAGTTCATCATGACAGACACAGGGCTTATCAAGCTGACCCCTGGCTGTCATGACAACCTGTCGGCACCCAGCGATCACATCATGGGGCTACCGATGGAAACAGCGTACTGGCGCATGTTAAATTCTGTTGTCAGAGATTGAGAGCAAGATTTAACTAATTAACACTGCATCTCGGGTCTGCAGACCACTGTTGGAGGCAATTGTTGGCTGATCAGATTGACCAACATGTACGAGTTGCGGCTCAGCATGTGATCTTGCATCAAAGGCAAGGAGATAATCTAGGATGTACCAGTATGTCCTAGGCCAGTAAGGGTTTAAAGCACAAATCGTTCCTTGCTCATCCTCCATAAACTGTTAAAAAAAAAATTTAAAAAAAATCCCAAACTCAACAGATAAAGAAAATGTCTGCTACTATAACACTGGCATATTCTTAGAATAGGTCATCAATATCTCATCAGTAGGATTCCAACAACCAGCACCACCACCAACTAGCAGGTCTCGGTGCTGGCAGCGTGAGCACGTGGCCAGAAATGATTAGTTCCGGATCTGTTCTGTCTTCTGTTTGTGCCCGTGGTCAAGTAGTGCATATCCACCTCCTAATGATTTGAATGGGAGGTGGATGTGCAGTACCTGGTTGCGGTCACTATCAGTTGATGATTCAGCTCTGCAACTGAACATTTCCGGCCACCTGATACCAGCGCCAGCACCAAAAACAGGTGTTTGGTGAGGGTGCTGGGTGTGGGTCTTTGGCTGATCAATTACCTATTCTAAGCATAGACGATCAATGTTATATTAGTGGACAACCTCTTTAAGGGATTTCCCATGAATAAATGTCCAAAGTGGAAATTATCACGGGGTGTGATGGGATCACTAGGAACAGGGGAGCCTAAACTGGCCCTCAGGCTAGGGTACTCCTGAAATGCTATTTCTGTATTCTCAGCCTTCAAGATTTTAAACAAAGGGCGTTTAAAATCTTGAAGGCTGAGAATACAGAAATAGCATTTCAGGAGTATAAAGATATCAATAGGAAATGCAAAAAAGAAATCAAACAAGCAAAACTAGCTACTGAAACAAAAATCGCCAATGACATTAAAATAAATCCCCAAATCTTTTATAAATACATTAATGCCAAAAGGAATACAAAGTATAATATTGGCCCCTTAAAATATAATAACAAGTTAGTTATAGAGGACAAACAAAAGACTGAGATATTAAATAGGCATTTCTCATCTGTGTTCACCAAGGAACTGACTGTACCAGGGATCATTCAACAAGTGAAAAATCAAAGTTCACCACCCGATATAATTAATTTAACACAAGAAGAAGTACGCCTGAGTAAATTAAACATTGACAGATCCCCAGGGCCAGATGGCATTCATCCACGAATATTGAGGGAATTGAGCTCCGTAATCGACAGACCGCTGTATCTCATCTTTTTAGACTCGCTTGTAACAGGGTTGGTGCCTCAGGATTGGAGAATTGCTGATGTGGTACCGATATTTAAGAAAGGTAAGAGGATAGATCCAGGCAACTACCGTCCAGTAAGCCTGACATCAGTAGTATGCAAAGTTTTTGAGGGCATTTTAAGGGATGACATGCAAAAATATGTTTCAGAAAATAATATAATAACTGACAGCATGGATTCATGAAAGATAAGTAGTGTCTAACCAACCTGTTGGTGTTCTATGAAGGGGTAAGTGCAAACCTGGATATTGGTAATGCAGCTGATGTGATTTATTTGGACTTTGCAAAGGCATTTGATACTGTACCACATTATAGCCCTATACTAAAGCTCCAGAAGCAAGGACTAGGGGAAACTACATGCAACTGGGTAAGGAATTGGCTAAAAGATAGGAAACAAAGAGTAGTCATAAATGGTACATTCTCTAAATGGGCCATAGTCAGCAGTGGGGTGCCGCAGGGATCTGTGCTAGGACCAATTCTTTTTAATCTCTTTAATAATGACCTTGTGGATGGGATTGATAGTAAAGTGTCAGTCTTTGCTGATGACACCAAACTATATAGGATATTAAAAACTGACCTTGATGGTACAATATTACAAAAAGATCTGGATAAGATGTCAGAATGGGCAAATACTTGGCAAATGAGATTTAATGTTGATAAATGTAAAGTAATGCACCTAGGACGGAATAATCCTATAACTACATAGACATTAAATGGAAGTAAACTCAGGACTACAGAACAGGAGAAGGACTTGGGTATTCTCATTACAAATAAGCGGAGCAGCAGCACTTAATGTCAAGCAGCAGCTGCAAAAGCAAACAAGATTTTAGGTTGTATAAAAAGAGAGATTAGATCCTGTGATCCCAACGTATTGTTACCCCTCTATAAATCACTTGTAAGGCCACATCTGGAATATGGGATCCAGTTTTGGGCTCCACATTTTAAAAAGGACATTCAGAATTTAGAGTCAGTTCAAAGGCAGGCAACTAGACTACTACAAGGAATGGAAGGCCTCCCATATGATGACAGGTTGAAAAAGTTAGATATGTTTAGCTTAGAAAAAAGACGTCTCAGAGGAGATCTCATTTATATGTATAAATACATGTGTGGTCAATATAAAGGACTGGCACATGACTTATTTCTTCCAAAGACAATACTAAGGACCAGGGGGCACTCACTGCGCGTGGAAGAGAAGCGATTTCGACAGCTAAATAGGAAAGGTTTCTTTACAGTTAGAGCAGTAAGACTGTGGAATGCCCTACCATAACCGGTAGTAATGGCAGATACTATAACAGCTTTTAAAAAAGGGCTGGATGATTTCCTCAGTACACAAAACATTGTTGGTTATAAATTACTTAGTGACCAAATGTAGAACTGGTGGAGGAAGGTTGAACTAGATGGATCTAGGTCTTTTTTCAACCTTGGTAACTATGTAACCCTGGCTGACCCTGATCCCAAAGATATGTCTGAAGGTGATAATGTTTGGGCCGCCTTCCTAACCCTAGCTCTTGAACAACCCTGGTCTCCCTCCACCCTGGAGAGGGCCGAGACAGGAATGATTAATCCCACGTAAATAAAAAGATAGAAGAAAAAATAAAACTCAAATTCACAGCAATCATTCACAGAGGTATAGACAATGCATGCACAGAAGGAAACTAAAGGAGAGAGGAAAAAACAGACATCAAGAGTCTTTCCACAACACACCAAACAGCACACAGAAGTTCGCCAACAACATGATCTCAAAGCACAAGGACTGGGCATCGCCCAGCTATCATTGGCATGGGAGATCAGGATCCACCATCTTAAAAAGAGTCGAGGCGACTGGGATAGGTCTCCTGCAATATGTGACTCAAGCATAAATTAACTCCTGCAAGCCCAATTACTAACAAGTGCACAACTGGTCGACGTCCAAGTCTGTCTGTGCAACTCAAAAGCAGCATCAGGTGGAGTGTCTGACTCTGCTGTATGAACAGTGCCAGATGTAGTTCTGTTACTCTGCGAGTTTTGAGCCTGACACCGTGTGCCAGAAATACAGCTATTTTTTAAAAAAGTAAATCAAAGCAATAAAAAAAATGTAGTAAATGCACTTAATTAAATAGACTAGAAGAGGAACGTTGTAGCCACGTACAAAAAAAAATCTGTATTTAAGTAAGTAGAGAAACCACAGATTTATCAGCGAGATGATCTTGTCACATTTCTATTTTTGTACAGGACGTCATAGGGGAGAAGCTGAAATTATTTTGGCATTATTGTTGTAAATATATTTTCCTGTCCTATTTTGTATACTATCCTCCAGCGTCACGGAAAATGGAAATTCTCAGGATGTAGAAAATGATTCACATTAAGTTGATGCAAGAAAGTGCAAGTCAGGGGAAGTTGTAAATGTGACTCTAGTGTTTGCATTAAGCCCGCATTCTACTTATAGTGCCTTGCGAAAGTATTCGGCTCCCTTGAATTTTTCAACCTTTTCCCACATTTCAGGCTTCAAGCATAAAGATAAATATTTTAATGTTATGGTGAATAATCAACAAGTGGGACACAATTGTGAAGTTGAATGAAATTTTTTGCTTATTTTAAACTTTTTTTAAAAATATATAACTGAAAATTGAGGCGTGCAATATTATTCGGCCCCTTTAAGTTAAAACTTTGTAGCGCCACCTTTTGCTACGATTACAGCTGCAAGTTGCTTGGGGTATGTCTCTATCAGTTTTGCACATCGAGAGACTGAAATTCTTGTCCATTTTTCCTTTGCAAACAGCTCGAGCTCAGTGAGGTTGGATGGAGAGCGTTTGTGATAGGCAGTTTTCAGCTCTTTCCACAGATTCTCAATTGGATTCAGGTCTGGACTTTGACTTGGCCATTCTAACACCTGGATACGTTTATTTGTGAACCATTCCATTGTAGATTTTTCTTTATATTCGGGATCATTGTCTTGTTGGAAGACAAATCTCCGTCCGAGTCTCAGGTCTTTTGCAGACTCCAGCAGGTTTTCTTCAAGAATTCTCCTGTATTTGGCTTCATCCATCTTCCCATCAATTTTAACCATCTTCCCTGTCCCTGCAGAAGAAAAGCAGGCCCAAACCATGATACTTCCACCACCATGTTTGACAGTGGGGATGGTGTATTCAGGGTGATGAGCTGTGTTGTTTTTACGCCAAACATATCGTTTGGCATTGTGCCCAAATAGTTCGATTTTGGTTTCATCTGACCAGAGCACCTTCTTCCACGTTTAGTGTGTCTCCCAGGTGGCTTGTGGCAAACTTTAAACAATACTTTTTATGGCTATCTTTGAGAAATGGCTTTCTTCTTGCCACTCTTCCATAAAGGCCAGATTTGTGCAGTGTACAACTGATTGTTGTCCTATGAACACACTCTCCCACCTCAGCTGTAGATCTCTGCCGTTCATCCAGAGTGATCATGGGTCTCTTTTCTGCTCATGTCTTCTCCTGGATTGTGATGAAAGTTTGTATGGACGGCCAGGTCTTGGTAGAGTAGCAGTGGTATGATACTCCTTCCATTTCAATATGATCGCTTGCACAGTGCTTCTTGGAATGTTTAAAGTTTTGGAAATCTTTTTGTTACCAAATCCGGCTTTAAACTTCTCCACAATAGTATCACGGACCTGCCTGTTGTGTTCCTTGGTCTTTGTGATGCTATCTGCGCTTTAAACAGAACACTGAGACTATCACAGAGCAGGTGCATTTATACGGAGAATTGATTACACACAGGTGGCTTATATTTATCATCATTAGTCATTTAGGACAACATTGGATCATTCAGAGATCCTCAATGAACTTCTGGAGTGAGTTTGCTGCAATGAAAGTAAAGGGGACTAACAATATTGCACGCCCCACTTTTCAGTTATTTATTTAAAAAAAAAAGTTTAAAATAAACAATAAATTTTTTTCAACTTCACAATTGTGTCCCACTTGTTGTTGATTCTTCACCATAACATTAAAATTTTTATCTTTATGTTTGAAGCCTGAAATGTGGGAAAAGGTTGAAAAATTCAAGGGGGCCGAATACTATCATAAGGCACTGTAGGCAACATACACAGGAGTACAGATATCTACTGCAAATGTAATCCAGTCTGAAATTTTGCCTTCAATTAATTTCCCTATTTATTAGTGTTTTCACTTATACATTGCACATTACGAATGTGCCATTTGGTGCTTTGCCCTTCGTGAATTCCACTTATATATGTTGATATAATCTCTATACTTCTGTACAAATTGCTTCACACTCATCTCAGTTTGCTGTCTTTATAATTTACTGAATTCTAAAATGTACTTTTCTTAAGATATCTTCTAATATATATAATGTTACTCTTTCTCACCACACAAGTGACTCTCCAGAAAACTAATGAACCTTTCACACCAGCAATGACCAGTAATGTAGATTCTTTGTGGAAAATTTGGTGATTAACATTTTTATAGAGTAAGTTTTCCCTTTCAAACTAATTATGTTGATTTTGTAAAATTTCCATTACAAATATGGATGCATCGCCAATATCCATGATTCATTGCATATGCTAACGTGATACAAATTGACAATTATGTTTAGAAGTTTCAGAAGCAATAAAGGTATTCATCAGTGGCCGGACAGTAAACCGAAGAAATTCTGGACGTTGTGGTGAATAGAATAGAGGAGTGAAGGCTAATTTTATATATATATATATATATATATATATATATATATATATATATATATATATATATATATATAATCTCTATATATATATATATATCTCTATATACACACATATCTCTATATACACACACTTAAACAACATGATGTAACTATAAGTCAATCACACAGGCATCAGGTAGAAATATTTTATTGTGATGTTTCTGCAAAATATATCAATACATGCCTTCAAGTTGGTCTATATATGATTTTGTCTTACTCTATTCCATATATATGTATGTGTGTGTGTGTGTGTGTATGTATATATATATATATATATATATATATATATATATATATATATAATCTCTTCTAAAAAAAGAAAAAAATTGGCAGGCAGCACTCCACAAATTTTTAAATTACTGTACCTGTATTGGTCACATAGGTGCATAGTGACGTTTCGATTCTCACTTGAACCTTCTTCTGTCACCTATGTGACTAATACAGGTCAAATAATTACAAAATGTGTGGAGTGCTGCCTGTCAATTTTTTTCTTTTTCATGGATGGTTATCTGAAGAAACCGCAAGGTGGGAATATTGAACCCTAAAAAGTTGTTTTTTTTTTTGTGAAGCTTCAATTTTTTTCTTTTCTATAAGTTCTTCTAGTTATATTAATTTTAATCTAAATCTCACCTTTCCTACATACACTATCTATATATAATACTTTTCAGTTAGGTTTTTACAAAGCCTAATGTACTATCTATGGCTATCTATTAATATATGTTCTTTGTGACTTTTATATTTATATTTTGAGATTTACTTCCCCCCCCAGTTACGTGACTATACTAGTTCAAGTTGCCATGATGACGTTTGTATCACATGATTACCTGGTCGCATCATACTGACATGATCTACTCCAACTGCACGCTATGGCAAGGCTACCATAGTAGGACTTCCTGCCTCTTTTACGTGACCACCGGCATACCATCTGACCACGTGGTTACGTCAGACCCACGCGTTGTATCGTTATTGCGCACTACTATTAAGTTGCTGTGATTGTGCTTTCTCGATATACCATGTGGTTGTGCTTCAGCGCTCCTGGACACGACTCACACAGGGATTCACTCTGTTTACCGCTACCTGCCGGTGCACAAGTGTGCTTTAATTAATTATTTTATATTTAATTATTTCTAATATATTTATATATGTAATTATATATAAATTATAAACAATTAATTGTACCTCATGCTCTCTTTTTTCATTGGATCGTTTACACTATATAAACCTCATCCTTATTTGTTTTATAACATGATAGATTGGACATTTCTGAGTGCCGCGATACCAAATATGTGGTGCATTTTTTAAATTGTTTTATTTTCAAGGGGGCAAAAGGGGGGTGTTTTGTGTTTTTTTAAATATATTTTTCCACTTTTTAATGTATTTACCAGTCCCCTTAGGGAACTTGATGCTGTGACTATCTTATCCTATTACTTATGCCATACAGAGTAGTGCAACAACAAGCATCGGAAATCAGGATCTCCTGTGAATGACACCTCGCAGTTGGCATTCACATGAAAAGCATCATGGCAGACACAGGGTTTATCAGTTGAAGTCTGCCTGTCATGATAACCAAATGGCACCCTGCGATGATGTCATGGGAGCACCCATGGGAGTAGGGAATGGCATGGTTCCTGTCAACCAGTGTTAATCCCGCTGTCAGAGATTGACAGAGAGATGTAACTCCTTAACAGCTGCGGGTGGATCTCCGAGGAATCAGCTGAACAGATCTCGCATCAAAGGAAAGGTCACAACCTACTGCATATCCAGTACTTCCAAGGACATGAAAGGCTTAAAACAGACACTAATGTAATACAACCACTTTACAAAGTGGTAGCATGACTTCATCTGAAATACGCAGTTCATCTGGGCACTAGGTCACAGAAAGGATGCTCTAGAGCTAGAAGACGTACAAAAAGTAGCCACAAAAAACGATAAGGAGCATGTAGGTTATAAGGAGGAAAGACTAAAAGAATTACATTCCTTCAATATTGAGAAGAAATATCTAAAGGGGAACATAACTTGTACATAAATGGCCCATACAAAAATTATTGTCAAAACCTGTTCATGTAAAACCTCCTAAAAAGACAAGGCGGCAATACCTCCGTCTGGAGAAAAATTATTCAATCTCCAGAAAAGAAAAGGATTCTCTACTATAAGAACTATTAATTTGTTAAAGGGAATCTGTCAGCAAGTTTTTGCTATGTAACCTGAGGACAGCACGGTGTAGGGGGTTAAAAAAACAAACAAAAATCAACTATGCCTCTCTTATCAGGCTGTCTTCTGTTGTTTACTTAAGGTCCAGTCACACTAAGCAACTTACCAGCGATCCCAACAACGATAGGGATCGCTGGTAAGTTGCTAGGAGGTTGCTGGTGAGCTGTCACACTGCGACGCTCCAGCGATCCCACCAGCAACCTGACCTGGCAGGGATCGCTGGAGCGTGGCTACACGAGTTGCTGGTGAGCTCACCAGCAACCAGTGACCAGCCCCCAGTCTCCTAGTTACAGCACACATCAGGTTAATTAACCCGATGTGTGCTGCAGCTAAATGTGCACAGAGCAGGGAGCAGCGCACACTGAGCGCTGGCTCCTTGCTCTCCTAGTTACAGCACACATCGGGTTAATTGCCTGATGTGTGCTGCAGCTAAATGTGCACAGAGCAGGGAGCAGCGCACACTGCTTAGTGCTGGCTCCTTGCTCTCCTAGTTACAGCACACATCGGGTTAATTACCTGATGTGTGCTGCAGCTACATGTGCACAGAGCAGGAGCCGGCAGCACAGGCAGTGAGAGCGGAGGAGGCTGGTATCAAAGGTAAATATCGGGTAACCAAGGACAGGGCTTCTTGGTTACCCGATGTTTACATTAGTTACCAGCCTCAGCAGAAGCTGGCTCCCTGCTCACTGCACATTAGTTGTTGCTGTCTCGCTGTCACACACAGCGATCTGTGCTTCACAGCAGGACAGCAACAACTAAAAAATGGCCCAGGACATTCAGCAACAACCAACGACCTCACAGCAGGGGCCAGGTTGTTGCTGGATGTCACACACAGCAACATCGCTAGCAACGTCACAAAAGTTGTTCGTTACCAGCGATGTTGCTAGCGATGTTGCTTAGTGTGACGGGGCCTTTACACTAAAGGCTTTATCACATAGTGATTATTGATGGGATTACAATGTCAAGCATACTGCAGTCTCTGCTGCTTTGCTGGATCTAAAGGTCCAGTCACACTAAGCAACTTACCAGCGATCCCAACAACGATAGGGATCGCTGGTAAGTTGCTAGGAGGTTGCTGGTGAGATGTCACACTTTGACGCTCCAGCGATCCCACCAGCAACCTGACCTGGCAGGGATCGCTGGAGCGTCACTACACGAGTTGCTGGTGAGCTCACCAGCAACCAGTGACCAGCCATACGTGCAGAGAGCAGGGAGCAGCGCACACTGTGCGCTGCTCCCTGCTCTCCTAGTACAGCACACATCGGGTTAATTACCCGATGTGTGCTGCAGCTACATGTGCACAGAGCAGGGAGCAGCGTACAATGCTTAGTGCTGGCTCCCTGCTCTCCTAGCTACAGCACACATCGGGTTAATTAACCCGATGTGTCCTGCAGCTACATGTGCACTGACAGTGAGAGCGGCTGAGGCTGGTATCAAAGGTAAATATCGGGTAACCAAGGACAGGGCTTCTTGGTTACCCGATGTTTACATTGGTTACCAGCCTCCGCAGAAGCCGGCTCCTGCTGCCTGCACATTTAGTTGTTGCTGTCTCGCTGTCACACACAGTGATCTGTGCTTCACAGCAGGACAGCAACAACTAAAAAATGGCCCAGGACATTCAGCAACAACCAACGACCTCACAGCAGGGGCCAGGTTGTTGCTGGATGTCACACACAGCAACATCGCTAGCAACTTCACAAAAGTTGTTCGTTACCAGCGATGTTGCTAGCGATGTTGCTTAGTGTGACGGGGCCTTAAGGGTACTGTCACACTTTAGCGACGCAGCAGCGATCCCACCAGCGATCTGACCTGGTCAGGATCGCTGCTGCGTCGCTACATGGTCGCTGGTGAGCTGTCAATCAGGCAGATCTCACCAGTGACCAGCCCCCAGCCAGCAGCGACGTGGAAGCGATGCTTCGCTTGCAGGGAGCCGGCGTCTGGAAGCTGCGGACACTGGTAACCACGGTAAACATTTACCTTGGTTACCAGCGCACACCGCTTAGCGCTGGCTCCCTGCACGCCTAGCCAGAGTGCACATCGGGTTAATTACCTGATGTGTACTCCGGCTACATGTGCAGGGAGCAGGGAGCCGGCACTGGCAGCGTGAGAGCGGCGGACACTAGTAACTAAGGTAAATATCGGGTAACCAAAGAAAGGGCTTCCTTGGTTACCCGATATTTACCTTGGTTACAGCTTACCGCAGTCTGCCAGACGCCGGCTCCCTGCACCTTCAGATCTTTGCTTTCTCGCTGTCACACACAGTGATGTGTGCTTCACAGCGGGAGAGCAAAGACCAAAAAATGAACCAGCACTGTGTGTAACGAGCAGCGATCTCACAGCAGGGGCCAGATCGCTAATGAGGTCACTGCTGCATCACAAAAACCGTGACTCAGCAGCGATCTCAATAGCGATCTCGCTATGTGTGAAGCACCCCTAAAGGCTCTGATTGTGTCAGAACAGCTGCAGCCAGCAATCTAAGTGACACATTGTTGAATTCAAAGTCTCTTTGCCTACATTATCATGCTTTCAGATGAGGTAGCAGAAACCTGATGACAGTTTCCCTTTACATACGCTACATCAAGGGCTGGTCACAACAGGAGCTCTTGATTGTTTCAAAAAGGGCTTAGATGCTTTTTAGAAGAAAATATCATAAATACTTATATATAATAATATCCTGTTGGAACTGAAAAATGTAATTCACAATGCTGATGTAAACTTAGCCTGATACCTGCATGTGCACTAAAAGGAATTTAACTTTTGAACGCCGAGGGCAGCAAGACCATGGTTCCCTACAGGTTGTATGTGAAAGGACAGATATGAGTTAATCACAAGCAGGTGAATGGTTGAGCAACTTCATACAGACTAAAGAAGCTAAAATACAAGCTGAGATTAAGGTTTATAGTGCATTTTTATTTACTCGTAAGTTATATATTTAACACAGTTTATATAACAAAATAAATTAGCATTAAATATCAATAAACATAAATAAATAAATTAAATAAATAATAATAAAATATATAATTTAGACATATTTCCAAAAGTGATGCTATAAAATATGTAACTCAATTGATAATAAACATATATAATAAATTACACCTTAGAAGCTTTAATTAGAAAGATTGTGTTTTCTAAACTCTTTTAACAGGTTTTCAATAAAGATTCTCATGTCTTCAGTGTTTTCATTGTGATGAGGAAACTGCGTGCAGTTGACCTTAAAAAGAAAAGAACAAGAAATGCATTTACTTAAGTGATAGCAAAGCATAGATTGCTGATGCGGATGACAACTATTATATCTTTAGTTCAGTTGTAGAAAGGAGAGGGCTTTTCTTAATATATTCTGGCTTTTGCTAACATTGGGAACATCCTTGATAACCATATATAAGGATCGTACATTACAATTGTGATTACATAGTTATAGACCTCTGTACAATAGGTATAACAAACTTGTGGCAAGGTCATAATCTACAGTATAAAACAAGTGACGTGATACACTGGCACCATGGCACTCTTCAGTCACATTGCCACAATACCGCCAAATTTGTGGAGGTACTCTGCCCGAAAAACTCAGCAGGATCAAATATTAACTATTAGAAAATCCCCAGTATACTCTTCATGGTTTATTTCCTTTATTCTTTATTAGCGCAGCAGCCTCACTGCTGATCAGCTTGGCATCACTGCAAAAGACTAGTGATTTTCTGCAGTGGTCACATACTCTGTGGTCATCTTATCAACGCTGCAGTCTGTCAGAGAGGGAGCGTCATTAGTAAATGCTATGTCTGTTCTTTTTAAGTGAAAGCCTATAGGTAAAGCATTTAACTCCTGGAAAACCTCTTTACATGTATCCTTGATCTGATGTCCAAAGACGGACATTTATCAGATCAGATTTGAAGGCCTATTATGAATCAGTGTAGATGTGCATGAAAAAAAGGAAAACATATTAACTGAACATGAAAATGATTTGTACCTCCGGTGACTTGATGTAATGGAGAAGCTTCACAATTTTTTTTATGTTTGTCTTAGTATTTTTCAGTGCTTCAAAGGAATGTATTGCTCTGCAGGATATGTCTTCTATCGATAACCTCTGGAAAAATAACACAAATGTTCACAGATTGGCAGCGAGGAGTGTCCTTACATAACTATACATTAAATCAGCCCTAGCTTTAGATACCCTTAACAAGAAACTAGATTTAGCAAATCCAGAGATGAGTCAATACTAAAAACTAATAAAATAGTAGTAAAACTTTACAAACACAAGACAAAAGTTAATAGATATTAAAGCTGTAACTACATAGACACAATTTGAAGGTTGACTGTTTTGGAAAACCCATTTTTAACACTCTAAAAGGACTTTCTGAATAAATAAAGGTTGAGATCTTATACTTTATCAATATACTGTAAATAAGCCATAATGTAGAGCGGACCTGGAACAATCTGCATTACACATAAAGCACTTTGTTTGCAATGGGCACCATATAACACTTCATTTCTACTCTGGTGCTGTTTGTTGTCCTTTCCCTACAGATTACAAATGATTACTAGAGGACAATCTAGCAAGGCTGTCTAGACTCTAAAGTGAATGATCTCCATAATCAAGGACATGTCTAATAAACATATTAAGGCATTACACTAGTACATTTGTCACAGCCACTTTTGGAACACATTAAAATGTTAGTACAGTAGCAGTCAGGCCCACTTCCATGAGAAAAAAAAATAAAGAAAAAAAAAAGTCTAAATAAGCATAAACAAGTCCATTTTAAAATAAAACTGCAATTTAATTTGATATATCCATATCTGTATGTAATATACAATATATATTATTTCATGCCATATATTAACAGGTTTGGCTATGATTGTTTTATAGAGCACAGGAATATTGGTTTTATGATCATGTTTAGAATTTTCTTACCTTTTTCTGTGGCTCGGAATGAAGCATTTGGATTTGTTCATATTCCTGCATGAAAACATTACAATATAAAATCAATAAAGAGGCATGTAAATATTCAACATGCTGGGTACACATAAATGAGCAGTCATACACACACTCAGACACATATATTCTGCATACCTGATGGACTGAATGTAGCGTGTTGTTTAGATGGTCCAATTCAGTTATAATTTCCTCTAAGTGGTCTCGCTTGGGGCGAGGTGCAGTAGAGGCTTGATAAGTAAAGAGTGCAATGTACACGATAATCAGTAAGTTATTCATAGTTAAAAGTGCTAGTTTGTATGTTTTGAATGGCGATATGAATTGTCCTGAGCAATGAATCTACTTTGTGTTTTATAGGCAACTTGAAAACCTCAACGGGAAATGATACACATTACACTAGAAGAGACTTCTGCTGAGTGTTCATCAGTATGGCCCATATCTGATAAGATTTGTGATAGCAAGATCCCGATAAGCAGAAAAGAGAAGTTATAAGATTGATGCATGTTGCTCATGGAAAAGGCTCAGAAATTTGAGCAGTGATGGAATTGCACCAAGTGGCTAATACGACTCATTTTTTCCAATAGTACCTACTAGTTAGTGGATATAGTATACTGTAGATAGTATGCAGCATAACATATCACAGAGTCATCATACAATAAAGCCTCAAGCAGCTTTAATAACAAAATAAAAACTAAGAAAATAAGTTAAAAATAATAATATAATTAACAAAGAAATAAGCTGGGGGGGTGACGAAGTGAGATGCACATTGCTGCAGCTCCAAACCTGAGCCGCCTTACAGCCACTATCTACCTGTGTAATTAACGATATACTCCACAAGGGCAGATCTAAACCATCTTATAACCACAGAACAGATAGCAGACGGTGGGGAAAAGCGCATGCACCATTTCCTGACCATGAAAACCCAAACACACTCTCAGAGCACAAAATCCAAGATGGTGCTAACTGTCAGAGGAGTGTTTCCCCGCTGTCAGGAGCAATCAATACTCACACAAGCAGCCGGAGGACTCAGGAAGTGAGGATACCGAGACTGAGGAGCTGAACCTGCATGAAATCAGTAAACACATTAAATCCTTAACTACCAAAAAGATTTTGAGAAATTTCTATTTAGACTGTACGAGCAGTGAGACTATGGAACTCTCTGCCGCATGATGTTGTAATGAGTGATTCACTACTAACATTTAAGCAGAGCCTGGATGCCTTTCTTGAAAAATTTAATATTACCAGTTATGTATATTAGATTTTATGACAGGGTATTGATCCAGGGAACTAGTCTGATTGCCGGATGTGGAGTCAGGAAGGAAATTTTTTCCCCATTGGAACTTGTTTGCCACATTGGGTTTTTTTTTGCCTTCCTCTGGATCAACATGTTAGGCTATGGGTTGAACTAGATGGACTTAGAGTCTCCCTTCAACCTTAAAAACTATGATACTATGATACTATGATACTAGAGCACATACAAAAGGTAGCTTCAGATGCTTAAAGCTGAATTTACCACAAGACTAGAGGAGAGTGAAAAGACATAGAAAAGCACACTGCAGGAGCTCAAAACACACTACTGTGACGCCCCTGGACTATTAGGTCCTCACAGGGTACTGCACAAGCTGCCCTTCTGTGCAGTATTCCGCCTCCCTCTTGGTTTTAGGTCCCTACTTAAGTAGTGTTGCCTCTAAAAGCAAATCAAAATCCTAGAGACACCCTGCATCACACCCACCTGACACACCAGTGGTCGGCTTGAGAGGAATATAGTCGCCCACCTGGGGGGTCAGGGAGTGGACATGAGATGTGTAGTGAGTTGAGTAGAGTCAGTGAGTGGAGAAGGAGGTGGAAGGTAGCCCTTGAGCTAAGAGGAGCTCAGAGGAAGTCGGGAGTTGGGACTCCCGAAGTAACTGCCTAGGTTGCAGACAGTGGTCTGGGCCTAGAGGAGTCGGACCCCCGGTCGCAGGGGATTGTGGCGAGGTGCTCAGACCTGTCGAGAAACACGGCCGGCAGCCTAGCACTATCACCGGTCCGGGACCGAAGGCACGACTGGGTACACGGACCCTTGGTCGAGGAGTAGCTTCAGGCAATCCAACAATTCACCTGAGGAGAACGGAGCCTTCATGATCCATTCCTACCCGCTCCAGAATCGAGGCATTAGCGCAACGAGGGGGATAGGACTTTCCAACCAAAACGGTCCAGAAAATCCCAGGCGTGAGCTTTGAGAGCAAGCTCACATACTTAGCCATAGTAGGGAGTGGAGCCCGGCTAGTTCCAAGCTACCGGGCCATCAAGTTGAAGTCTAAACTAAGTGCCAGGAGGCAGGTCACGGACTACCAGGCAGCACCACTTGGGGACGGGACCCGGAAGAGCTCCCCTTAGCGGCAGTTGTACCCAGAGACTTGGTTTACCCAGTTGTCGGTGCCTGCTTATGAACTGAGTGAGTACGAGAGTGACCTCTGCATCACCACAGCATCCCCCTCACCGAGTCCCAGGGCTCCCCCTACCCGTGGAGGGTTCCAACACCTTGCTGCCCTGTTCCATCATCCCCGGGTACTCCCAACAGCAGCGGTGGTACTCCTAATTACCACATTAACATAATTGTTTGGCATAAAAGCAACACAGCTCATCACCCTGAACACACCATCCCTACTATCAAACATGGTGGTTGCAGCATCATGGTTTGGGCCTGCTTTTCTTCTGGAACAGGGAAGATGGTTAAAATTGATGGTAAGATGGATGGAGCCAAATACAGGACCATTCTTGAAGAAAACCCGTTGGAGTCTGCCAAACACCTTGGACTGGGACGGAGATTTGTCTTCCAGCAAGACAATGATCCCAAAAATAAAGCAAAATCTACAATTGAATGGTTCACAAATAAACGTATCCAGGCGTTAGAATGGCCAAGTCAAAGTCCAGACCAGAATCCAATTGAGAATCTGTGGAAAAAGCTGAAAACTGCTGTTCACAAAGGCTCTCCATCCAACCTCACTCAGCTCAAGCTATTTGCAAAGGAAGAATGGTCAAGAATTTCATACACCAAGCGACTTACAGCTGTAATCGCAGCAAAAGGTGGCACTACAAAGTATTGACTTAAAGGGGATGAATAATATTGCACGCCCCACTTTTCAGTTTTTTTTTTTTTTTAAAAAGTTTAAAATCTAATATATAAAGCTGAATGTGTGTGTGTGTGTGTCCGGGATTGGCATCTGCACCGTCGCAGCTACAGCCACAAAATTTTGCACACTCACACTTCTGGACCCCGAGAGCGTCATAGGCTATGTTTTGAGGGGAAATTTTAACCCCGCACTTTACAGATATTCACCAAAAAACTGCCTCTATTAAAGCGAATGGAGCTGGGAGCCACAGTGCAGCCACAACTTCAGATGAATGCGCAGCCACGCCCTTATATGGAATGTTGGCATGTCACAATGCAGCCAGGGAAAGAGACAGACACAGACAGTGAAAGAAACAGACATAGACAGGGTAAGAGACAGACACAAAGAGACAGACACAGACAAAAAGACAGACTGACAGGGAAAGAAACAGACAGGGAAAGAGAGGGAAAGCGAGAGACAGGTTAAGAGACAGACACAGACAGGTAAAGAGACAGACACAGACAAAGAGACAGAGACAGACACAGGGAAACAGACAGACAGGGAAAGAGAGGGAAAGAGACAGACAGGGTAAGAGACAGACAAAGACAGGTAAAGAGACAGACAAAGAGACACAGGGAAAGAGAGAGGGAAAGAGACAGACAGGGAAAGTGACAGAGATAGATAGACAGACAGGGAAAGAGATAGATAGACAGACACGGAAAGAGATTGAGACAGACAGAGAAAGAGACAGTCAGAGACAGACAAAGAGATAGAGAGACAGAGAGATATATACAGAGGGGGAGAAAGACAGAGAATGGGAGAGAAACAGAGAGACAGTTACTATCCCGGGCAGCGCCAGGTGCTATGTTGTGAGGCAAAATTTTAACCCCACGCATTCCAATTTACCAATCAATTTTGCTCCTATCTACATAATGGGGAAAAAGTGAAGCGAAAAGTGTTGGGGGCAAATTGACAGCTGCCAGTATATACCGTACAGTTGCTAATGTGGGGCCCCGACATGGGATACTCGCCACACTCAGGGATATGAACACACACACAAAATGCGCCACACACTACCACGTACTTGAACACATATACCACCCTCAGCACACATTTCACCACACATACTCCAACCTCACCACATAATCGCGCCTAAAACACACCTATTTGTGTTGTGTTTTTTGTGTGCAGAATACATTTTTGTTAATACATTCTATTTTGTTAACAGCAGTTAATAACCCAGTAAGAGACAGACACAAAGAGACAGACACAGACAAAGAGACAGACTGACAGGGAAAGAGACAGAGAGGGAAAGAGAGACAGGTTAAAAGACAGACACAGACAGGTAAAGAGACAGACACAGACAAAGAGACATAGACAGACACAGGGAAATAGACAGACAGGGAAAGAGAGGGAAAGAGACAGACAGGGTAAGAGAGGGAAAGAGACAAACAGGGAAAGAGACAGACAGGGAAAGTGACAGAGATAGATAGACAGACAGGGAAAGAGATAGATAGACAGACAGGGAAAGGGATTGAGACAGACAGAGACAGTCAGAGACAGACAGGGAAAGAGACAGACAGACAAAGAGATAGAGAGAGAGAGACAGAGAGATATATACAGAGGGGGAGACAACCATTATAATTACATTTATATCTATTTGTTTTGTGTTTTTTGTGTGCAGAATACATTTTTGTTAATACATTCTATTTTGTTAACAGCAGTTATTAACTCGGACGAAGCCGGGTAGTACAGCTATTAAGCAATAAATTTCATTCAACTTCACAACTGTGTCCCACTTGTTGATTCTTCACCATAACATTAGAATTTTTATCTTTATGTTTGAAGTCTGAAATGTGGGAAAAGTTCGAAAAATTCAAGGGAGCCGAATACTTTCGTAAGGCACTGTAGCCCTATCCATCTTTTTTTCTTAGCTGTGCATTATATTTGTGCTATAAATAACAGTAGTAGGGGGCTACATATGAGTCGTCAAAAGTAATTTGACAGTTACCACTCCTCTATCAAAGTGTGGGTTTTGTCCCTCCCCCTCCCTCCATCTGGCAGTTGATTTCTACATTCCCAGTATTTTATAGGCTTTTGATTAGGAATTTGATACAGCAATCTGTATGTAATCATGATAGTGTAATTGATTGGAATCACATGATTTTATTCACTGATGATCATACAGAGATAGGATTTAGTGTAATTGATTGGCCTCACACCATATAATATTCACTGAGGCTTTTGATACAGAAATCTATATTTAATTTTGATAGTGTAATTGAATTCATTGGACATATTATGTATATGGCCAATTATACTATTACGCACCTCATGCTATAAAGCATCTATTATAACACCCATGTATAAAGTTTGTGTTTTATAATGTTTGTATAAATTGAAAGACAGACAGAATATCAAAATTTAAGATATTAATTACATTCAGTTGCACATCAATTCAGTATAATTGTAAAACGTAATATACAATAAATTTGTATTTAAAACAGTACAATATAGAAGTATTATAATCACAGGCATAATACAGTATTTAATAATATACATATGTTACATCTCTTACATAATAATTTAGCGCAGGGGTGGGAAACCTTTTTTCTGCCGGGCGACATTTGGAAATTTCTACCAACCTTCGGGGGCCACAAAAAATTATCAGCAGGGAAATTACCCTAATGTTTGGTTTAAAAATTAACTCACCCCTACTGTGGTGGCTGGAGCTGCATCTCTTTGGTGTGGCTGTGATGTTCGGCGATATTGATCATGTTGCTTATCACAACTGCTTTTCCAGGTTTGTCTCAGTCTGGAGTGCAGTCAACATATTGGTAAATCATACGCATCACAGGAGGTGCTGGGGGGCTCATATATACATCACAGGAGGGGGTGGAGGGCTCATATATACATCACAGGAGGGTTGGAGGGCTCATATATACATCACAGGAGGGTTGGAAGGCTCATATATACATCACAGGAGGGGGTGGAGTGCTCACTTATACATCACAGGAGGGGGTGGAGGGCTCACATATACATCACAGGAGGGGGTGGAGGGCTCACATATACAGTACATCACAGGAGGGGGTGGAGGGCTCACATATACATCAAAGGAGGGGGTGGAGGGCTCACATATACATCACAGGAGGGGGTAGAGAGCTCACATATACAATCCCTGACAAAAGTTCTGTCGCTTATCCATATTATGAAAATAAAAGCTTATAACCTGACTTTAAATTCATCCATTGGTTTCATAAATTACTCTTTTGAAAGCTGAAACCCTCCCAAATTTTGTTTAGGTTATGAAAATAAAGTTGCTGCAAAGCTGAAATATTGATCATTTAATGAACACAGAAAGGTCAGATTTTGGCACGACAAAAGTTTTGTCGCCTTGTCATATAATGCACCCAATCCTAGTTTACAGCCTCACCTTTGCTCACTAAATGATCGGTTAATTAGTGGGTGTGTACGAAAAGAAACCCAGCACCCCAGACCTTCAGTTGAACTGCAACTTGACCTCTGACAACATGGCAAAAATCCACCCTGCGACCAGAGGCTGAAGACCAGATCCACTGAAGATGGCTGGCACCTTTAATGTGTCTCAGCATCAAGTACAAAGAATTAAAAAAAAGTTTTGAAGAGACTGGAGATGTTTTTGACAAGCCCAGGTCTGGCAGACCCCCCAAGACAACTGCTCAGGAGGAACATTTGTTGGTTAATAAATTCAAAGCCAGCCCCTCTTCCACTGCAGCAGAGCTCCAAAAGGCCTGGTCACCTCAAGTCCCTGTGTCAACTAGAACAGTTTGTAGGATTTTGTCTTGAAATGGCCTCCATGGTCGAGATAGTGCCCAGAATCCAGCCCTAAACAAAAGGCAATTAAAAAACCGTGTGGCATTTGCCAAGTCCCACAGCCTGCTAAACAGATGGATGCTGGAAAAGTGGCAGAAGGTGGAATTTTCTGATGAATCTTCAGTTAAATTACAGCACAGCCACCGCTAATACTGCAGGAGACCTACTGAAGCCCGTATGGATCCAGAAAACAGTTAAGTTTGGTGGTGGAAAGATCATGGTCTGGTGTTATATTCAGTATGGGGGTGTGCAAAACATTTGCAAGGTGGAAGGCAATATCAATAGCCTAAAATATCAAGAACTATTAGCTACATCTCACGTTCCCAATCATAAAAGGGGTCAAATTCTGCAGCAGGATGCACCATAATCTTAATGATGAACGCCATCGCAGACATTGTATCCGTGTAAAAAAAAAAAGGGGTAATGTGTGTCAAACTACATGAAAATATATTGCTTAAAGTGTTCAGAACCCCTGTGTGGAAGGTGCATCTGTCAAGAGTTTTCATTTCCTTAATGATAGGCGCCACTGTAAACGTTATAGTCAGGTTAAGGAGAGAGGATATATGTGCAATTTGTGTCAATAAAGAATTGTTTAATCTTTTTCATAAAAATAAAAACTAAAATATATTGTGAAAAAATGTGTAATATATTTCTGAAATAGTAATATAAATAACGGGCTATTGTTTCTTAAAAAACAATGTTATAAAAAAATGTGTCATTCATTTGTGTGATAGATAAATTAATATAATTATATATAACTATATATATATACATTTTTATATATATATATATATATATATGTATATATGTATATATGTATATATCAATAATAATGGGATATTAGAATATTGAATGTGTCAAAAAAAGAAAAATTAAATCTGTATAAAAACCTTGTAGAAATTTTTATTTATCAATATTTATTAGTATTAATATTAATATTGCGGAGACCCGGATTAAAAGATATATTTAAAATATTTTAAAAAAATATATTATTATATTAGAAAATTAGCAAAAAGTTATATATGACTCATAGGAGGAACTAGGTTATAAAGGTGCAAAAATTGTGTAAAAAAGGGGGAATCTGCGCATGCTCTAGGCTCAGACTGTGAAGCCGCATAGAACGTAGATATTAGGAGGTCATACGAGTTCAGACCGTGTGAAAAAGGAAAAGTATGCATGCGCCGTAAGGTGACAAAAGTTCAAAACTCTGTGCGGTATGTCTAAAAGGCTGTGTGTTAAGAGTATGCCTCCCAAACCAATGCGGGCATACACTTGAATATGTTGCAGTTGCCGTGATACATCGCACTACATCATATACATATATTAGACCTAAAATTTTTTTATTGCCAATAACAAAACATAAAAAGTAGAAAAGAGGATATTTATATTGGACCAATATAGAGCTCCATTAAAATAAATGCATAAAAACAGGTAATCAAATATTCCTGATACATAAATGAGACAGGATGACAATATATAAATTTAAAGTAAATATTATTGATAGTGCTATCAAATAAATAATTTTTTAAAAAAATAATTCTTAAATAATTACATTAAGGATAGAGATACACTCAAAAATTAAAAAAAAAATTTTTCTTGTAAATTAATTTTTAAAAGATTAAATGAAGGATAGGGGTGCATTGTAAAATTCCATAAAATCAATAAAACAGGTCTGTCACTTCATTCAGTCCTATTGGTTTTAGTGTATTTAGCTTGTAGATCCAGAAGGTCTCTTTCTTACTAAGCATTTCAAATCTATTCGGAATATCAGTCGGGATCTGCTCAATGGGTGTTATGGTAATCCTGGCCTTTTTCTCATGTGCAATAGTGCAGTGACGAGAAAGTCCATGAAGGAGGAAGCCTTTTTTAATATTGTGTCTGTGGAAGTTTAATCTGTTATGTAATGCCTGTATAGTTCTCCCCACATATTGTTTACCGCGTATATAATCAATCAAGTAGACCACATAATCAGATTGACATGTCAGATGATCCTTTATAGTAAATTTCTCTGGTTCTCCAGCTGGGCCAAACATTTTTTCTGTTGTGTGTAATAGATCCACAACACAAACATTTGGTGGAAAAGTATTTAAAAGCACCCATTGATAGATCACAAACTTTGTCGGTAGTAGGAATTCTCAGCCTATTAGGTGTGACAATATTTCTAATGGTAGGGGCCCTTCTGAATGGAATACCCTGGTGACAAGGTATGTTGTTTTTCAGGATTGGATCACCCATAAGGACATTCCAATGCTTAGTCAAGATTTTTCTAATGGAAGCATTATCCTGGCTAAACGTTGTGATAAAATTAGAAGTGAAATCATTTACAGGAACGAATGAACGTTTTTCCATTGAGGGTAAAATCAAGTGATCCTGTCTCATGTCTCTAGTATCTTTAAAAGCATTTCTTAAAAGTTTCTTAGGATAATCTTTCTCAATAATACGATCATATAAAATTTTAGCCTGGACTTTAAAATCATCGTCAAGAGTACAGTTCTTTCTGATCCTTCTATATTGGTTAATTGGGATATTCAGTAATCATTTATTGTAATGGCTGCTGTTAAAATGTATGTATCCGGGGGGCGGAGCTAGCCGATGGCACACTGAGACGCTGGAAGAAGGAGCTCCCACACACCCACGGTGAATTCTCACACTTCAAAGGCACTCACCGGGTCCAGGATCAGTAATGGCACGCAGGAGAGGACGGGCGACGGGTGTACAGACTCCAGAGGGGGAAGGTACAGATATCACCCGCTTTTTCGGGACCTCAGCCTCCCAGCCTGACACCTCTGCTCTCTCCAACATGGCGCCGGCAGACACTGAGGCAGGAGGTAACACTCAGCAAACATGCAGCGGAGCGACCTCACTGCCTCCTCACATAACAGCAGCCAGCTCAGCCATAAACATAGATAACGCACAGCAGGACACCACAGAAGGGAGTGTTGAAAACCCCCTGTCCCAGCCACAAAAGCGACTCCCAGATGAACTGCAGGCAGAGCAGGGCCCCAGCTCTATGATACAGCAGACCCCAGCAGCCATGGGAAGCAGATCTGTGACACCCGGAGAGGAGCCTGTAATACCACAACAGCACACATCACCTAAAGAACAAAGACTCCCCACCTCCAACACCTCCACCCGCAGAAACAAGGGAGAGAAGAATAAATCAGACCAAACATAGGAACAAGAAGAAGATTGGGATTGGAAAGCACATATCAGATCAATTCCAACCAGGCAGGAAATGGACTCTTTGCTGGGGAAATTGAGGGAATCCCATAAGCAAGACATGGCCTCTATACAATCAGCGATCAAACAAATTGGCCAGCGTGTAGCAGCTACAGAAGAGGTGCAGGAACAGATATTTTCCCATATAGAATCACATCAACAAGTCCTATCAGAGTACACAGCCCAGATACAGGACATTCTGACCCACTTAGACGATATTGAAAACCTGCATTGCCGTAATAACTTAAGGATCAGAGGCCTCACAAAAGCAGTGGCACCACCACAGCTGGATGAATGGGCACAAAAATTCTTTACCCGTCTCCTCCAATGCGACCCAGAACAACGCATAGAACTGGACCGCATCCACAGATCCCTAGGCCCCAAATCTCCTGATCCGGCCAGACCAAGAGATGTGATATGTCGGGTCCACTTCTATAAAGAAAAGGAGGCCATACTACAAAGATGCAGAGAGAAAGGAGCGGGTACATATAAAGGGACACCTCTGATTGTCCTACCAGACCTAGCACGGAGGACACTGCAACGACGCAAGGCCTTAAGACCACTACTCCAATCCCTCAAAGATAAGGATGTTCCATATCACTGGGGATATCCGTTCCAACTCACAGCAAAGAAAAATGGGAAGTCGGCGGTCTTCCGGTCCTTGGGAGACCTCCCCAACTTCCTAGGGACTTTTGAACTGCCTATGATCAGCCTGCCAGATTGGCCAACCCCGGGAGGCCCTGCACCCTTACCACCAAGAGAGCACTGGCGACAAGTCCAGAACAGAAGGGGTGGAGGATCCCCCCGGGATATACACCGCTGAACATCGCTGACCATCCAAAGAAAAGGAGAAAACTTCTTGGAAAACCAGGAGGCGAGATATAAATTGATTGTATTGGACTGCTTACCTGTTCATAGAGCGTCATGTATCAGTATCCTCTCTCCTCACGCTTACTTTCCTACTCCCCCCCTTTTTTTTTTTTCTTTCTTTCCTTCTCTCTCTCCCTATTCCCCTCCACTCGCCCACTCTCCCCTCCCCTTATCCCTCTTCCTTCGTATCATTCCCACCTTGCGTCTTCCTCTTCACACACCTTCCATGAGCGCACTACTTCCTACAAACTAACTCTACTCAACCCATCTTCCCCTCCCCTGCACACATACTTACGAAGGACACATGCCCTACACTAATTTCTACCCCCTTCCTCTCCCCCCCTCTTAAACATGCTCTCTACATACACTCCTCCATACGCCTCCTCCACTCCGTCCTCCCACTTCCCCCCACGTCCTCCCCCCCGGTCCTTTGCCCCACACCACTTCATACTTTATTTTTTCTTATTTTTTTTTTTTATTGTTTCACTCAATCTGTTGCTCCTCCCCCTCTCCTTTCCTCATTCCCCCCCTTTCATTCTTTACATCTGGATCTGATACTGAGCTCTGGTTTAATGGCATTTTATATTGAGTTGATAGCCTCGTGTTCTCATCCCGATGTGCGATCCATAGCCAAAACACATCAAGTAATTGGGGGTGTGGGGGAGGGGAATGGAAAAGTGATTAATCACTACTAGACTGTATACGTTGATTGTTATTCATATTACTTGTGGGCGTTCGCTGCGGAGGGGAGTTCCTGAAAGACCGTAGGCTTTCCCGCACCTCTATTAGGGACGTGGCAGAGTGCCACATTAGACGATAGTCTACCAGTAGATACTCAAGATCAGTAGGCACCCTAGTCCTACTTAGCTTATCTAATTTTACCTTTCACCACTATCTTATCTCTGCTCTCTCTCTTCTCTCCTTGGTTTTCCCTATACCCTGCCTACCCTTTTCTGTGATGTCGCACCTCACCTTTTGCACTTACAATACTAAAGGCTTAAATAAACCCGAAAAGAGAAGTCAGATCCTATATCGCCTGCACAGGAAGGGGGATAAAATAGCCCTATTTCAAGAGACACACTTCATAGCCTCCAACACTCCCAACTGTAAAACCAAGAATTACCCGACATGGTTCCATGGCCCACAGCCCAACAAGAAGGCATGTGGGGTTTCCATTGCTTTTCACAAGACATTCCAACCAACATTTCTCGACACGCTCATTAGCCCGGAGGGACGCTGGCTATTTCTTAAAATATCTTTCCTGAATAATACTTATACAGTCGCTAACATCTATTTCCCAAATCAGGACCAGGTATCCTTTGGAGTGGAGACTCTGGAGAAGCTGGCAGAGTTTGCGGGTGGCACCTGTATCATCTTGGGAGGAGACTTCAACCTTGTGCTGGATCCAGCTGATTGGATTCGTCCTCTGGTAGGTCTGCAATCCCCTCCTCGGCACTATGCAGATTAAAACGAGAACTAACATCCCTTAAACTAGTCGATCTTTGGAGGGTCTTACATCCCGGAGTCAGAGACTACAGTTTTCATTCCACAGTTCATAATAGCTACACCAGACTAGACCACATTTTCATATCCCACGACCTGCTAGACAAATCCCCGGGTTGTTCAATGGATGTTTTTCTCTGGTCGGACCACGCACCAGTATATGGGGAAATTGGGGTGAGAGATATGGGGGGGGGGACACACATGGAGACTGAACGACAACCTGCTCAAGAATGAGCAATGCCTGGAGGATATTCATAAAACCATTGCAAACTTCAAAATAGATCATATGGCAGATCCCACACCTGCCCCGGTCAAATGGGAAGCGTTGAAATGTATGATCAGGGGGGTCTGCATATCCCATGGATCCAGAATTAAAAAAGAAAGTGCAAGGGAACTAAAAGAACTGTTAGCACAACTAGGCCACAAAGAAACGATAAACAAAACCAAATCCAGTGACACCATTAAAACGGAAATTTCTACTATCCGCCACCAAATATTATCTATCCTTGACTGAAAATCACTGTGTATCAGAGATAAATTTCGTAGGAATATCTTTGAGTTTGGAGATAAAAGTGGACGATTGTTGGCCAGGACCCTTCACCCCAGACAGGCACAAACTCCAATACTCGCGTTAAACTCACAGACAGGAACCCAGATACATTCCACCCCTGACATATTAGAAGAATTCAGAAACTACTATACAAAACTTTATAACATCCCATCCCCACATACCCCATCACCTGATGCGAGACATCGCGACATTTGGGAATACTTAAACAAATATGCCCCAGACCCCCTTGAAGATGCGGTAGCTGAAGACATAGACGAGGACTTCTCAGACACAGAGCTAAGCGATGCCATTAAAACCCTTAAAGTGGGTAAATGCCCTTCACCCCCCGGTTTTACAAAATATGTGGAAAGGCCTGCAGCCCTATAATGCTGAAAGCCTTCAATTCCATAACCAACACATGCCAGTTCCCTAAACAGACACTCCAAGCCCGAATAACTGTAATCCCCAAGCCTGGCAGGGACCCACTGACCTGCTCTAATTACAGACCTATCTCACTAATAAATGTGGATATTAAATTGTACTCTAAAATGATAGCCCTGAGACTAGACCCCCTCATACCCAAACTAATCCACAAAGACGAGGTAGGATTTGTCTCAGGGAGGGAGGCACGGGACAACACTATTAGAACCCTGTCCCTAGTGGCCCAGGCACGTCAGCGTCAAATCCCAATGTGCCTCTTGACAGTAGATGCCGAAAAGGCATTTGACAGAGTCCATTGGGTTTTTTTAGAAGCCACGATGCAGGAAATCGGCGTACGTTCGCGCTTACTACAATGGATAAAAGCATTATATCACGAACCAACGGCACAAGTGGGCGTGAACGGACGCCTGTCAGCTCTATTTACTATTAGAAACGGTACCAGACAGGGATGCCCCCTATCGCCATACCTATACATTCTGGTAATGGAATCCCTAGCAAATGCACTCAGGGAAAACCCTTCGATAAAAGGGATACAGATAGGACAAACATCTCATAAATTAGCACTATTCGAGGACAATCTCTTGATATATGTGACACAGCCAAAGACTAGTTTGCCCAACATACTGCAGGAGTTTGAGATCTTTGGCAGACTCTCCAATTTTAAAGTAAACGTACAAAAAACAGAGATCCTAAATGTATTGCTACCATCCGTAGAAGAGAATACTCTCAAACCCACCTTCCCCTTTAAGTGGGCCAGCAATTACATTAAATATCTGGGGATCAGGGTTTCTCCCAACCACCAAGATCTATATAATTACAATTTCCCAGACCTTTTAAAAAATATGCACAAAGACCTCATAGCATGGCATAACCTCCTCATTTCCTGGTTCGGCAGGGTCAATACAATTAAAATGGATGCCCTACCTAAAATACTATACCTGTTTCAAACTATCCCACTGAACCTAGGAGAAAATGTCTTCCTCAAGTTAAAGAAGATGATCAGCAATTTTATATGGCGTGGCACCAAACCCCTACTGAAATACTCAATGCTGACTAAATCTCGCTGGGACGTAGGGGCGGGGCTCCCGGATCTTAAATCTTATCACGCAGCAGCGGTGGCTGGTTGCATTTTGGATCTCCTGCACAGTAAAGACAGAAAATTGTGGGTGGAGATTGAATGTGACCTATGCCCGAATATGGCACACGGAATCTTCTGGTTGTCATCTAGAACTAACCTTGGGACCCTGGGAGTTTCCCCGATCCTCTTGTCCCTGGCTACAGCGTGGAGGACAGCCAATAGACGATACAGATTGACAGGAGAACTGGGTCCTATGACGCCTTTGGTGGGCAACCCCGCGTTTCAATGCTGGTTTCACGAACCTCATCCCAAACTGATTTCAATGCCAATGGGAAGGATTCCACGAGTTAAAGACGTAATTACCCAACAGGGATGCAAACCACTGATATCCCTGCTTGGAGACCGGCCACGGGAACCAGGTTACTGGTTCCAATATCTACAACTACGTAGTTTCATAGATTCTCTGGCTCCGGGATCTGAGATACGTAAGGATCTGACTCCATTTGAAAAACTATGCTTCCTTAGAGAAACACCCCCTCACATAGTCTCAATAATCTACAACATAGCAGTGCCCGAGGGGGGTGGAGGAGACGACTTGCCTGACTACGTTAGACATTGGCAAACAGAATTGTGCCAGACTTTTCCCAAGGCACAATGGTGTAAGTCATTTAACTTAACACATAATTCCACCATTTCTTGTAGAATGCAGGAACTCAATTATAAAATCCTCTCACGGTGGTATAGGACACCCGTCAGACTACATAAAATGTTCCCAGAGGTATCGGACGCCTGTTGGAGGTGCCAGACCTCAGTGGGCACAATGCTACATATCTGGTGGACCTGCCCAGGGATACAGGGTCTTTGGAAAGATGTCTTTGCTCTCTATAACCATTTACATCACACGGAAGTGACACCCTCACCGGAAGTGGCCCTCTTATCAATGTATACAGGGGCAGTCTCCAAGGCGAAGAAAGGCTTGCTCTCGTACTTTATGATTTCAATGAGGCAAATCATACCGAGGCATTGGAGATCCCCCTGTACATTGAGGAGAGCAGACTGGGTAGAGGCTATGGATGGCCTGCGGCGTCTGGAGGAGTTGAGAGCGTTTTACGAAGGGAAAGACTCCTTGTGTTTCTCGGTTTGGTATCCGTGGCTTCAGTATAGAGAAACACAGCAATTCCAAATCTGGTTACTCACAGGCGCTCTATCACAATAAATATTCAAGAAGCCGGGATGGGCTCCCGGACACAGGAGTGGCGCGGCATCACAATACAGACCTTCTCCTCCTCCCCTCCATTTCCCCATGTCTTCCCCTCCTTCCCTTTTTCTCTACCTATCTTTCTCTCCCTCTCTCTATATCTCTTTCTCACCTAATTGATATACATAGGGTCATGTTTTCATACCTATTGAACCATACTATACAGAAGGAAGTTGCCTTTAACACTTTACACAGAATAAATCTAAAGATAGAAGATTATTACATGTTCAAATTAAGATGTTCTATAGGATGTTATACAGATTTTACCTTCCACATGATTTGCGATACATTTCATAGTACCATACGTTTTACGAGACTTAAAGACATAGATCATTTTATAATCTTCATATGCTGTAACATTGGGTAACATGAAAGACCCTTATGCATTTCTTATCTTCTGTTATATGAAAACTTTTGAAATAATAAAGAAATATTAAATGAAAATGTATGTATGCATTCGTGTCTACTTTTTAAAAATATTTTTATTATATGATTTTCCTTATGAGATATGGTGAGATCGAGAAAATCAATTGTCATATTATTTATCATTGGAGAAAAGGACAACCCCCAATTGTTACCAATAATATGTGTAATGAAGTCCAACATATTATTATCCTTATTATCCCAAATAATAAATAGGTCATCTATATACCTTTTGTAGAATATGATATAGTTTTTGTATATAGAATTTTGAATAAATATAGACTCAAAAATGCCCATAAAAAGGTTAGCATAAGTGGGTGCTATTTTACTGCCCATCGCAGTCCCAAGGGTCTGCTGATATAATACATCTAAGAAAGTAAAAAAAATATTTTTCAGAATAAAACCAATTCCTTGTAGAACAAAGTCTTTCTGTGCAACCGGGAGTCTTGAATCATTATCAACAATACGTGAAAAACAATCCAGTCCTAGTTCATGATTAATGTTTGAATATAGATATAGAGCAGACACATCCATGGTAAT
This sequence comes from Anomaloglossus baeobatrachus, assembly GCF_048569485.1. Lineage (NCBI taxonomy): Eukaryota > Metazoa > Chordata > Amphibia > Anura > Aromobatidae > Anomaloglossus > Anomaloglossus baeobatrachus. The sequence continues at coordinate 167,971,589 of NC_134356.1, forward strand.
GAACCAATATGAGTCCTTCCACTGAATGTCTTTAGTTAAGATGATCAATTGTGATGAGTCCCTTAAGTAACTACTTAGACTTATCACATGAACATACATTATTTTGTCTAGATATGCTGCCAAATTAGAGGTAAGTGCATCGATCCCGGATATTATAGGTCTTCCTGGTGGATTTTCGAGATCTTTATGAAGTTTAGGGAGATGGTATAGAAAAGCCATTTTTGGATTTTTTTATCAACAGGAATTTTTTCTCCTTATTATTCAGGACATTATTAGCAACTGCTTCTGAAATAAAATCATTATATGCCAATACTGCCTTGTCATATTGTGTTTTATTGCTCTTACGATACTGTAGTGGATTTGAAAGGATATTGAGGGCTTCCCCAATATAATCATCTCTATTCTGGACGACAATACCACCTCCCTTGTCCGCCGAACATATGACTATATTGGTATTTTTCTTTAATGCAGTAAGGGCAACTTTCTCCTCCTTACTGAGATTAAAATGTTTCTTTGTAATGCCAGAATCAAGTAATTTAAAATCATCCAGTACCAAATCACAAAACGCTTTAATGTGGTGCCCTTTACTGGGTATGGGGTAAAAAGTAGATTTCGCTTTAACACTAGTATGAAAGCAACCATCAGCATGTTCAATATCATTACATTTGGTCGTACTACCACGGACATTAGTCTGTCCAATATCATCATTATTGCCAGCATCTTTTTTCTTCATTAAAAATGCCTTTTCAGAGTGAGTTTTCTGATAAAGGCTTGAAAATCAAGATAGAGGTCAAAATCTTTAGAAAGGAAAGTAGGGCAAAAAGATAAACCCTTATTAAGAACTGAAATGTCATCTTTAGTAAGAATATGTTTAGAAAGATTAAAAATGTTGTCTAGACTTAATAGATGGTTTTCGAAGGGGCCTTTTTATTACTATTGTCAATGGTGACCATATTTTTATTATGCCCAATACATGTTTCTTTATTTATCTTACTTGAATGTTCGATTTCTGCAGGATCAGTATCCATTTGTGATGCAGGTAAAAGTAAAAAATCTTCATGTGTGGTCAAATCCATTAGATCAATAAAATGCCTATCACTATCCCTATCCTCAAAAACTGGTAGGGGTTCGAGTGTAGTCGGTGTAATGGTTGATCTTTTTTGTCGAACTTTTTCAATTTGATCTTTAATCTGGGATAATTGTCGTTTAGTCACTTTGTCTAGGCTCTTGGTAGTCACACATTTAGATAGTGTTGTTCCCTTAGTACTAGTACCTGTGTTTGTATCAAGGGAAACCGATGTTTTTGTTCCAGATGAGGGATCTTTTTTGGAGCTCATGGCATTGGTTTCTTTTTTTGTTGGACATTTATTTCTGTTTGTATCTGGATTGTTCCCCCCAGAATTATCTCTAGGTTTATGATATTTACTGTTAAAAAGTTCCTATTGGAACTATTCCTTCTTTTAAAATTTTTAATGGCAGGGCTCATGATATCACTATCAGCATTCCCATTCTTACTGTCAGGATGAGTTTTATCAAAACGATTCCTTTGTAATTTCTTAGATTTTATCATAATAGAATTGGGTTCAAGCTGGACTAATTTACTATTATTCTCTGAATTCATCCGTCTATACTCTGGATGGAAGTCATAGCAGGATAAATCATTGTAGATATCAGTAATTGAAGCTGTAGCCGCTTTCGCAATTGCTGATCTTTTTTTTATATAAACAGTGAATCATACCTTGCATGCATGTATGTAGAATATTGTCCCATTCTTTGGTAAAATCCAAGAAGCAGTTGCTAATAATGTCCTGAATAATAAGGAGAAAAAATTCCTGTTGATAAAAAAATCCAAAAATGGCTTTTCTATACCATCTCCCTAAAATTCATAAATATTTCGAAAATCCACCAGGAAGACCTATAATATATGGGATCGATGCACTTACCTCTAATCTGGCAGCATATCTAGACAAAATCATGCATGTTCATGTGATAACCTATCAAAAGCCCCTTCATAAGAAAGACTGATTCCCACCTATAGCATAACCACCTACAATAAACTTCCAGGAATCCAATAGATATTTTCAAAAGTAAAAAATATTTTATTTTTAGCTTAATGCATATTAGTAATATATAGTTACAAGACAATAGGACAACAATTTGGTGAAATAAGGGGGGGGGGGGGGAAGGTAGTAAAGCCGCACCAATAGAAAAAGGAACGATCTCAGTCCAATTAGCGACCAATTCTATATGTTATCTGTCATGACCCAGGTAGTTCATACCCAATAATAATCACAGGGGAGTTAGCATCAGATAATAGGCATTCATGTGTTAATATGTAACTGTAAGTGAATACTTAATAGAATTCATGTGTCCACTGAAATGGGACATAGAAGTAAGAAGGTTGTAATGTAATGACCATAGGTCATTGAATCACAAATGGATACCATTTAACACACAATGTTCAATACTTGGAAAACTCCCACACAATTCAATAGTTCCATGGTTAGTATATACCTGAAGCCATGTTGCAGAGTATGCCTCCTGATGAAACCAGAGCGGTGAAACGCGCGTAGAGGTTCTAGGCCATGATCTCCGACCACTGGGCGACCCACTTTGCTACTCCCACAGACACAATATTAAAAAAAATATTTATTTGATAGCACCATCTATAATATTTACTTTAAATTTATATATTGTCATCCTGTCTCATTTATATATCAGGAATATTTGATTACCTGTTTTTATGCATTTATTTTAAAGGAGCTCTATATTGGTCCAATATAAATATCCTCTTTTCTACTTTTTATGTTTTAATTGTTATTGGCAATAAGGTTTTTTTAGTCTAATATATGTATATGAAGTAGTGCGATGTATCACGGCAACTGCAACATATTCAAGTGTACGCCCGCATTGGTTTGAGAGGCATACTCATAACACACAGCCTTTTAGACATACCGCACAGAGTTTTGAACTTTTGTCACCTTACGGCGCATGCGTACTTTTCCTTTTTCCCACGGTCTGAACTCGTATGACCTCCTAATATCTACGTTCTTTGCGGCTTCACAGTCTGAGCCAAGAGCATGCACAGATTCCCCCTTTTTTACATGCTTTTTGCACCTTTATAACCTGGTTCCTCCTATGAGTCATATATAACTTTTTGCTAGTTTTCTATAATAATAAGATAGTTTATATTTAGGATTTTTTTTATGCATCGATCCCTTTTTATAGATCAATATGTTTTTATTCCTACATTTAATATAATAATATTTTTTTCACAATATATCTTAGTTTTTATTTTTATGAAAAACATTTAACAATTCTTTATTGACACAAATTGCACATATATCCTCTCTATTTTACATGGATATAATGTTTGCTGTGGCGCCTATCATTAAGGCAATGAAAACTCTTGACAGATGCACCTTCCACTCAGGGGTTCTGGCCACTTCGAATACTTTAAGCAATATATTTTCATATAGTTTGACACACATTACACACATCCCCCTCTTTTTTTACATGGATACAATGTCTGTGGTGGCATTCATCATTAAGGTGATGGTGTACTCTTGACAGCTACAGGTTCCAGTCACTTTAAAGACACATATATGTGTTTTATACTTATATATATTTTTTTCTTTTTTGTTTAATTTGTCTGTTTTTAATTGTTTGTTGGCCATGTTCATGTATAATTATATATATATAAATGTTATTTTTATAATATTTTGGTACTTGAATGGGATATGCTGTGTCACGCTAACAGATTGTCCGCCCACCGATTTTTTCAAACTGTCAGTAGGCGGTCTTCTGGGACACCATATGTATATAAATCTGTTATCTCTATCTGTTCCATGCTTTGTTGATGTTCTGGTCCTGAGGAAGAGGTTTCAACCTCGAAACGCATAGACCTATGAAATAAAAAAGATATTAATTTATCAACAACTCTACATCTTCATTTGGCTGAGCAGCATTAACCCCTTCTCCTCTCCTGTTTGAATGCTTCTTCTGTGGGATAGCAGCACACCTTGTGCTTACCCCGCCCACAAACTATGTTCTCTGGACGCTGACACAGGTCTGCATGCTGAGGATCTGATAGTATGCTGTGTGCATCCTTGCATCACATCACACATTGTGATTTAAAAGGCCAGCAGCCGACAAGACCGCGGCTGCTGCCCGAGCACTGTAGTCCCCAGAAATATGCCCAGGGGTCACATAAAAAGTCATGGCAGGCCGTAAACGGCCCGTGGGTCGGAGGTTCCCTACCCCTGATTTAGAGCATAACAATTCACCAGTACGGCTGTTACATTATGAGCCACATTGATCGTAGTATCGGAAGAGACCTTTTTTTAGGCATCAAACTTGCTTGTGTCAAACCTAGTGGAGAATGTAAACTTTGAATTGCACGCCTGGGTGTTGATACAGCTTGAGGTTTAGATATGCCACCAGCTTCATTGATGGGCATTTTTAATCTGTCTAAAATACTACTTTTATATTTTAAAATACTTTTTTATATTTTTTTATATTTTTAATCTGTCTAAAATACTACTTTTAAAATATTACTGTAATCCCACTACTATCTCTAGTAGTGGAATTACCCACTATGGTAGACGGTATATTTCCAATATAAAGATTTATTGATTTTAAGAAGGGAAAGAAAAAAAAGGATAGTTAATCACGCTAACAAAAGGGATACTATACAAAGAGCCATTTCGATACATCAAAGCAGCAGGCACAACAATAGTGCATGCACTATTGTTGTGCCTGCTGCTTTGATGTATAATTACATGGTAAACATGTTAAAGCAAGAATAATAGAACAGAAAGGAGAAGAAAGAGAAGGGAAAAAAGGACACGATTCAGAGAAGAGGAACAAAGCGTCAGTGAAAAGAAAGGAGGGAAAAGGGACATGCTGGCCTGATCTGGTATGTCGTCCGTTGGACTGTAAACTAGAAGAAGGGAATACATGGCTTCTGTGGATAGTACATGCCAAGGGGTCAATTATCCTGGAAATTAATGTAGTGCAAGGAACTTTGGACCAGAGAGGAATGATTCCCAACGGAACCACTTAGTGGCTATCTCCGCAGTCTGTCATCGCAACTGGGCCATCTCCATCTCCATGCGGTGTATCACGTTCACCTTCAGCACCCACTCCCCAGGGTTGGGAGGGCAGATACTTTCTATCGTCGTGGAATTACTGTCCTGGCGGCCTGAAGGAGGTGTCCCAAAAGGGATTTCTTATAGATCCTTTTCCGATGCTTTGAACATATACAATAAGGCTGACTCGGGGCGTTTAGGGACTATGATCCCCGTGACCTGCTGTATACCCTCTAATACCTTCTCCCAAAAGGCCGCCAAGCTCGGGCAATACCACAAAATATGGGACATAATGCCCCCTTGTGCTCCACAGCACCAGCAGGTGTCAGGTATCTCAGGGCACCATGCATGAAGAGATGCCGGAAACCCTATACCACCTGGAAAGTATTTTGTAACTGGTCTCCTGCATCCTTGTGGCGACCACGGATTTGTGGTTCAGGCGGAAACAATGCTCCCATTGATCCCCAGGAAACACCTGATTAAGTTCTGCTTTCCCCAGGAAACAGGGGGAGACCCCGCCGCCGCACAGGTCATAATCCTGTAACTCTTTCAGATTGCATGTCGAGCATCAGGAGCCGTGGTACAGAGATTTTCGAAAGGAGTTTGAGGTGGAGGATGGGCCATGGCATGACCTTGTGAGGTTAGGAAATGTCTTAATTGAGCATATTCGAAATGAAACCTTATCCTAAAACTTTGATTCCCCACCATCTCCAAAAGAGGCAGAAGAACCCCCATCTGGAGCCGCCTGCTTCAATCTCAGGGGGCTCTGTATTGAACTTCCAAGAAAATTATTGGACGAAGCCCCTGGCACAAAGTCAGGATTATCCGTCAGGGGCATGAGAGGTCCCGAGGGCTGGAGCGCAATATTGGGAAATGTACCGTTTTCAGTGTTGTTTAGGGCTATAGGACATCCTAATCTTGAGTCTAGTGTGAAATGGCCAAGTCCACAGCAGGGTTGGTACTAATAGGGGACACAAATCGTGTGCCAAACGGACCCATAACTTTGACCCAGAATTATGTAACAGGTCCCGGACTCTGGCATGGGCGGTCGCCAGGAAGTAACGCCGACAGTCAGGCAGCCCCACACCCCCTGCGACCTTGGTCCTAGTCAGGACGCTACTCCCGAATCAGGATCGTCCCCTTGACCATACAAACTGATTAAATAGGCACTGCATCTTTACCCAGTAGGACGCCGGTACATATACCGGAACCGTCTGCAGCAAGTACAGCAGTCTGGGTAGAGCGGTCATCCTGAGGGCGCTAATCCTGCCAAACCATGAGAGGGTGTCTCAGTGCCAGGGAGCCAGATCTCTGTCGAGTTTAGATAAGAAACCTTGAAAGTTTAATTGAAAGAGCCTGGTCATATCAAATGGTATGGTAATGCCCAGGTATCCAATACTGCTGTGGGATGGCCACTTAAAAGGGAGATTTGGTTTAATGGCATTGACTGTTGTCTGGGGAAGGAAGACATTGAGGGCCACCGATTTATCAAAGTTGATTTTAAAATTGGACCACTTTCTGAAATGGTTTAGTTCCAGTATTAAGGATGGGAGGGAGGTGAGTGGGTTTTGCAAATATATGAGGAGATCGTCAGCGAAAGCGACGCATTTATATTTCCAATTAGCGACTTTAAGCTCCTGAATATCAGGGTTAGCTCGAATGGCCGACAACAGATGCTCCAGAACTAAGATATAAAGCAATGGGGACAAGGGAAACACCCTTGTCGGGTACCATTATGAATGGAAAAGGGCTTCGACAGGGTACCATTAATTTTAAGACATGCGGTCAGGGAGCGATATAAAGCCAGGATTTTAGATGAAAAAATTGGGCCAAGACCGATCGGTCTAAAGCTGCTACATGCGGTGGGATCTTTTCTGGGCTTACGAAGCAGTGCGACATGAGTAGCCGTGGAGTGGGGTGGAAAAGGGACACTATCCGATATCGAATTAAAGGATAGACGCATCAATGGCGCTAACTGCTCTGCAAAGGATTTGTAAAATTTGGGGGGAACTCATCTGGGCCAGGGCTTTTATTACCAGGCGTAACACGAATTACTGCCGAACTCTCCAGGTCCTCTATTATAGAACTATTGAGTGGTTTAAAGGGGGAGGGCAACAAATGGGTCACACCGTCCACCTCAAGGGGCTCGGGGGTTAGACTGTAAGGCTTGGAGTAGAAAGCATGGAAGTCATTAGAAATGTCTGGGGTGGCATACAGTAGCTCGTCGCGTGGGTTCTTGATGCAGGGGATTAGGGTGTGGGCTCTCCTATCATTGAGTGCATTGGCCAATAATATGCCTGGTTTGTCCCCAAATTCAAAGAACTTCCCCCTCCCAACCTGCATTAAACGTTGGTATGAAGAGTTCAATAATTTCTTGACCTCTGGTCTGGCCTGCAAGAAGGCCTGCAAGGTTGTGGCTGATAAAGCCCGCTTGTGAATGAGCTCAAGTTCTGAGACTTTGTGAAGGGCTTCCACCATATCATGGGCCCTTTCTTTTTTAATGCGTGACCCATGTTTAATGAAGATACCTCGCAAGATGCACTTCAATGCTTCCCACTTATAGTTGGGAGCTGTGTCATCCGCTGAGTGATCCTCCATGAACTGAGTAGTAAAGGTCTGAATGTCAGAGACACAGAGCTCATCCAGGAGCAGCGATTCATTAAGCCACCATGATCCCGTGGGGAGAGGGAGGGAGGGGATCACAACCGCACAATAGACCGGTGCGTGGTCTGACCATAGTATGTTACCTATCCCAGTGTGTAGGAGCCAAGGGAGTGCATTATGTTGTATGAAAATGTAATCTATATGACTATATGAATCTTGTGAGTGAGAATAGAAGCTATAGTCTCTGTCAGACTGATGTTTCCGTCTCCACGTGTCAAACAGTTGTATACGTAATAGGGCTTTTTTTTAATACGTTTGATGGTGGCATATGGGATGCTGGATTTCCCTTAAGAGTTATCTAGCGTTAGGTCAAGGATAACATTAAGGTCACCACAAAGGATTGCTGTACCCCAAATCAGGGGTATAGCAGTATTGACAAGGTTAACCATGAATTTATCCTGCCTCTGATTTGGCGCATATGCATTTATGATTGTGAAGGTTTGATCCTCGACAATTAGTGAGAGGATAATATATCTACTCACACTGTCCGACGTGCAGTTTAGGATTTGATGAGGGAGGGACTTATGAATGGCAATCGACACCCCTTTAGAGCGGGATTCGGGTTGTCTGAGAAGAACCAGGTTGGGTAGTACTTATTCTTTAAGGTGGGGGCATGTCCTTGTTTAAAATGGGTTTAGACTCGGCCATTGCCTGCATAAATGTATTCCATCCCTGTGGTAAATTCCTGTTAGTCAAGGCATGGCTCTGTGTTGTATTACATACTAAATCCAGCATGTTAGATCCAGGTATTACAGAACCTTTAAAAATAAACTTGTTTTTATCATTCCACGATGCAATATTTTTGTTCTGCAGCGGTCTGTTTAGTAAAAATTCAGCATTCTTTTTATATCGCTGGTTTAAATGATTTACAATGTCAACCACAGTTTTGCTTTCATTGGGGTCTGGATTTGACAATTGCTGATGATCAGACTCAGGAGTGTTAATGATCTTTAAAGTTGATAGTTTCATCGCATCGTGTTTAGCATGAACCAAGTATCTCTGTAGTACATCAGTATATTTTTTAATTTTCACGTCGTCTGGTATGTCACGCTGCTGTAAAATTTCACTAACTTCATCATCAAGGCGGCGAATAACATTCTGCCATATGTTGCCTATAATAGGGGGGCTTAAGCGGGCTTTACACGCTAGCGAGATCGCAAGCGATCATACCCACCCCCGTCGGTTGTGCGTCATGGGCAAATCACTGCCCATGGCGCACAACCTCGATTAACCCCGTCACACGCACTTACCTGCCCTGCGACGTCGCTCTGGCCGACGAACCGCCTTGTTTCTAAGGTGGCGGTTCATGCGGCATCAACAGTGACATCACACGGCAGGCATCCAATAGAAGCGGAGGGGCGGAGATGAGCGGGACGTAACATCCCGCCCACCTCCTTCCTTCCGCATTGCCGGTGGTGGCAGGTAAGGAGATGTTCGTCGCTCCTGCGGTGTCACACACAATGATGTGTGGTGCTGGAGGAACGAGGAACAACATCGTTAATAAGCAGAAAACAATTTTTTGTTTCAGGACGACCTCTCCGCAGCAAACGATTTTGACCGCTTTTGCGATCGTTTAAGGTCGCTCATAAGTGTCACACACGGCGATATCGTTAATGATGCCGGATGTGCGTCACACACACCGTGAGCCAGACGATAATTCATTAACAATATCGTAGCGTGTAAAGCCCGCTTTAGATTGATTAGTTCTTGTTTGGAGACTAGATACATTTTCTCTGTATGTTACATTATTTGCTTGTGAGTAGACTTGTTATTAGCGGAATTGCAAACCCTAAAAGAGGACCTATAAACCTGCCGGTCTGCTTTAGTAGATGTTTCTTTTTCTTTATGGGCTGTGATTTATTCATGGGCTGTGAATTACACCACAAATCTGCGTTTTGCTGTTAGCGTTTGTTCATTGATGGCTGACACGGATGTCAGTGACGCGTTTTATTGAGCCGCGCTAAAAGCATATACACAGCTCTGGGCATCCCTGAGAGTCAGCTAGTAAGCTTTAGCGATATTGCAGTTTTTGATAATCATCTGGACGTCACCATTAAAGTGTTGTACTACAGTCAGGGTGATTGGCGTTACTTTCAAACAGGTAATACAGCTAGTGGCAAAACCGTATTCATAATAATAATAATCATAATAATAATAATCTTTATTTCTATAGCGCCAACATATTCCGCAGCGCTTTACAATTCAGGAGGATCATATACAAGCAAGTAACAGTTATAGAAAATATAATGTTTAAAGGGAAAAAAGACAACTCTGCTCGTGAGAGCTTACAATCTACAATGAGATGGTGGGGGGGCAAGGTACAAGTGCTTATTTACAATGACAATCCAGCCATCTCAAGAAAATGGGGGATAGATAATGGCTTCCTGGACCAGTTGGCCAGAGCCTTGAGATGCATTTGGGTGCCATGGAGTTTGACGTGGGGTTATATCCTGAGGAGTTGTGGAGGTATTAGGTGAAATTAGTTTGGCTAGGGAGTGTGATAGGCCGCCCTAAAAAGATGCATTTTTAGGGTGCGTCTGAAGCTGAGTAAGTTGTGATTTGTCCTAACTTCTTGGGGTAGAGCGTTCCAGAGGTTTGGTGCAGCTCGGAAGAAGTCTTGGATTCGGCAGTGGGAGGTTCGAATTAGTGTGGATGTTAGTTTAAAGTCATTTGCAGAGCGTAGAGAACGGGTGGGGTGATAGACAGAGAGGAGGGTGGAGATGTAGGGGGGTGCCGCATTGTGGAGAGCTTTGTGGGTGAGAACAAGCAGTTTGAATTGGATTTGTATTCATATTGTATCATGATAATCACTACTATGGTATAAAAAATATGAAGGGTTTTATCGGTGAGGCTTACTTTTGTGAAAGATACAATTCAGTGTTTCATCACAAGTATAATTATTCTTGCCAGTATTTTTGTAAAGTTTGTCAAAAAGAGGGATGTGTGGAAAGCCCTGGTGTGGAACTTCCCCAGTGTCTTATCTGTCATGTGTATTGCCAGCTCGAGCGACTGCTTAGATCACCACATGCAATTAGCTGTAGATAACCATACATTCTGCAGACGTAAAACATTTTGTGATGATTGTCATCATTTTGTGTACAGAAATAGCGAGACTGAGCATAAATGTAGCGGTCTGCATTGCTCTGTTTGTCGCATTCGCCTAAATAAGTTTGATGATCATCTTTGTTACATGCAGAAGTATGTACCAAAGGATGAGTCAGATTGATATACAGTATGTTTTATGACTTTGAATGCATGCAGGAGACAGGCACGAACATCCTGCACTCACAACCCACATTACATTTATACTACAACGCTGTATGCCCACCCTTCCTCGGAGTTTAAAGGTAAAACATGCACTCATGACTTTGTTCAGTTTTTAACCAGCGGTAAATTTTCGGGCTATACGTGTATAGCCCACAATGCTGGCAGATACGACACTTATTTTATTGTTAAGGAGCTTATTTCTGAAAAAAAATTCTTCTGTGTGACGCTGCCTGATTTGGGAATAAAGCCCGCTTTACACGCTGCAATAAATCTTACGATGTGTCGGCGGAGTCACGTCGTAAGTGACGCACATCCGGCATCGTAACTATGATTGTAGCATGTAAAACCTCCGTGCAATTGCGATTGAACGAAAATCCGTTCATCGCATGCATATCGTTCATTCCTCAAAAATTGAACGTGCGGTTGTTCAATGTTCCCGAGGTAGCACACATCGCAGTGTGTGACACCCCGGGAACATTGAACAACAGCTTACCTCCGTTCGCGGCTCCCACCGACAATGCATAAGAAGGAGGTGGGCGGGATGTTTACGTCCCGCTCATCTCCGGCCCTCCGCTTCTATTGGCCGGCTGCCGCGTGACATCGATGTGACGCTGAACGTCCCTGCCACTCCAGGAAGTGGACGTTCGCCGCCCACATCGAGGTCGTATGGACGGGTAAGTACGTGTGACGGGGGTTAATCGTTTGTGTGGCACATTCAACAAATTGAATGTGCCGCACATACGATGGGGGCGGTTACGATCGCATACGATATCGTATGCAAAATCGTAACATGTAAAGCAGGCTTTAGATTCATAGACTCGCTCAATTTAATTCCCATGATGCTTAGTAAACTACCACAGGCTATGGGTTTTTCAGGTTCAAGGCCATTTTCCACACTTTTTTAACACTGGCGAAAATCAAAACTATGTGTGGCCCCTACCAGCTGTAAAATATTATGGGGTGGAGTGTGTGACACCTAGAAGGTGAATTTATGGATTGGTATGATGCCCAGGCAGACACTATTTTTGACTTTAAGTCTGAGCCAAAAATCTTATTGCAAACAAGATGTTGAGATTCTGAGGCGCTCGTGTGAACTCTATAGAAAGCGTGTTATAGACATGACGAGGAAAAATGTTAAAATATACTCTAAGCAAGAAAGGAATTGTCATCTCCAGATGTGTTGATCCTTTTCAACTCTTCACCCTGGCATCTGTATGTATGTCAATGTACAGATTTAAATTTCTTCCAAAACACACCATTGCCATTTTACCTGGTAATAATTATCACAAAAAAAAAAGCGCTTCTAGTTACCCGCTATACAGTGGCTCATGTATGTAGCACACACTGAGAACATTGACATTCAGCATGCTTTGAGAGGTGATGAAAAAAAGTCGGCAAATATTTTTTAGACGGCTATGCCTATGTTAACAATCAAGAATCAGAAGTTCCAGGCGGCACACAATCCTTCAAGGTGCACGTGTCCAAGGAAGGCATCCACAGTATAACTAATACAAAGGACTGGCACTCCAAATCTTCTGGAATATTTTTATGCTTTATTCCATCATATCATACAGGCGTAAAAATTTTACGCCTGTATGATATGATGGAATAAAGCATAAAAATATTCCAGAAGATTTGGAGTGCCGGTCCTTTGTATTAGTTATGTTAACAATCAACACATAGCCTTTGAATTTCAGGGTTGCTTTTACCACGGATGCCCTGTATGTTATAATGAAAATGATACAAATAAGGTCACAAACACATCCTATGGACAATTATATTATGCCTTTCTATCTAAAAAGTGTTACTTGCAATACTCTGACTATTCAAGTCTGGCCCGTGGATCGAGACAGTTCAAGGGCTGAAAACAGTGGACCTGGGGCTGCACCATGCCCTACTCTGACACATTGGTGGAGGAGAGGCTGCTGGCTCCATTTTTCCACCAATCAACGTGAGGCACAGCAGACGCAATGATATCACATTTTGTGCGGCGTATCAGTGCACTGGAGGCCAGAACAGAGTACTGGGGACCTGAAGTGAGGTGGTGTGGGTTTTATTTTCATATGTATGGGATGTTTGCATGTATGTAGGAGGCTTTGTGGGGGCTCATAATGTAGATAGGAGGCTATATGGGGCTCATAATGTTTATAGGATGCTATATGGGGGCTGCTAAAGTATATAGGAGCCTATGTAAAGGCTCATAATGTATATAGGAGGCTATTCGTGGGGCTCATAATGTATATGGGGTCTTTTTTGTGCTCAAACGGTATATAGGAGGTTATGTGGGGTTCAGAAATATCTATACATACACTGTATATACAGTACAGACCAAAAGTTTGGACACACCTTCTCATCTCTAGAACAACTGTTAAGAGGAGACTTTGTGCAGCAGGCCTTCATGGTAAAATAGCTGCTAGGAAACTACTACTAAGGACAGACATCAAGCAGAAGAGACTTGTTTGGGCTAAAGAACACAAAGAATGGACATTAGACCAGTGGAAATCTGTGCTTTGGTCTGATGAGTCCAAATTTGAGATCTTTGGATCCAACCACTGTGTCTTTGTAGAAAAGGTGAACGGATGTACTCTACATGGCTGGTTCCAATCGTGAAGCATGGAGGAGGTGTGATGGTGTGGAGGTGCTTTGCTGGTGGCACTGTTGGGGATTTATTAAAAATTGAAGGCATACAGAACCAGCATGCCTACCTCAGAATCTAGCACAGCGTGCTATTCCATCCGGTTTGCGTTTAGTTGGACCATCATTTATTTTTCAACAGGACAATGATCCCAAACACACCTCCAGGCTGTGTAAGGGCTATTTGACTAAGAAGGAGAGTGATGGAGTGCTACGCCAAATGACCTGGCCTCCACATTCACCAGACATGAAACTAATCGAGATGGTTTGGGGTGAGCTGGACCGCAGAGTGAAGGCAAAAGGGCCAACAAGTGTTAAGTATCTCTGGGAACTCCTTCAAGACTGTTGGAAAACCATTTCCGGTGACTACCTCTTGAAGCTCATCAAAAGAATGCCAAGAGTGTGCAAAGTAGTAATGAAAGCAAAAGGTGGCTACTTTGAAAAACCTAGAATATAAGACATATTTTCAGTTGTTTCACACTTTTTTAAGTATTTCATTCCACATGTTTAAATTCATAGTTTTGATGCCTTCAATGTGAATCTACAATTTTCAGAGTCATGAAAATAAAGAAAACTCTTTGAATGAGAAGGTGTATCCAAACTTTTGGTCTGTACTGTATATATACATATATATATATATATATACTGTGTGTATATATATATATATATATATATATATATATATGTACATATATATATATATGTATATACCGTATTTTTCGGACTATAAGACGCACCCTGGTTTTAGAGGAGGAAAATAGGAAATTAAAATTTTAAGCAAAAAATTGGTCATGACACACTGTTATGGGGCGAGGATCTGCTGCTGACACTATTATGGGGGTAATGTCCCCAAATTATCTACTAAGGTACCCAATCCTGGTAATGATCCTCCTGCCTTGTATATAATCCCCATCCTTGTATATATATATATATATATATATATATATATACATATATATGTCCCTCATCCTGGTATAGCACCCATCCTGCTACATAGCGCCATCCTGGTATATGCACTAATCCTGCTATATACCCCCATCCTGCTATATACTGACATTCTGGTATATGCCCTAATCCTGCTATATAGCCCCATCCCGCTATATACTGCCATATGGTATATACCCCGATCCTGCTATATACTGCAATCCTGGTATATGCCCTCATCCTGCTACAGTGCCTTGCGAACGTATTTGGCCCCCTTGAATTTTTAAACCTTTTCCCACATTTCAGGCTTCAAACATAAAGATAAAAATGTTAAATTTTATGGTGAAGAATCAACAAGTGGGACATAATTGTGAAACTGAATGAAATTTATTGCTTATTTTAAACTTTTGTAAAAAATAAAAAACTGAAAAGTGGGGCGTGCAATATTTGTCCCCTTTACTTTCAGTGCAGCAAACTCACTCCAGAAGTTCATTGAGGATCTCTGAATGATCCAAGGTTGTCCTAAATGACTGATGATGATAAATATAAGCCACCTGTGTGTAATCAAGTCTCCGTATAAATGCCCCTGCTCTGTGATAGTCTCAGTGTTCTGTTTACAGCACAGAGAACATCACGAAGACCAAGGAACACAACAGGCAGGTCCGTTATACTGTTGTGGAGAAGTTTAAAGCCAGATTTTGTTACAAAAAGATTTAGGCTGCAGATGAGAGCTCCGGAGTGCAATTTAGGTAACTGAATAAAGGCCTGGCATAACTGCAGATTCCTCCGGTAGCCAGTCCAACGCTGATGGAGTGTGTGTGTGTGTTTGTGTGAGATATCTGATGTGTGTGAGTGTCTGTGTTATGAGCATGTGTGTGTGTCCGTCCAGCAGCAGGAGTCAGCATGCAGCATACTTGCTGGCAACGGCTGCCAGAGATCACAGGGAAGACTTCGCAGTCACTCAGCCGTCCGGGGTCTGGTAAGTAGGAGTTTCCCCGGAAGGGGGGGCTGTTTTTTGGGGGGGGTAAACTTACCCCCAACCGTGTTTCTCCAAGAATAAGACCTCCTCCAAAAATAAGCCATAGCGCTTTTTTGGGGGCAAAAAAAGTATAAGACAGTGTCTTATTTTTGGAAAAACACAGTATATCCTTTTGTTTGCATTTTGTATATTTTTCTTATTCAAAGCATGTGTCCTTACTCATAATCAGCACAGACTGGATAGTGTCAGATGAATGGAAAAAAAGGTTTTTTGCCCAGCTCACCTGTGCAATGGAAGCCAGTAATCCTGGGCTGTGCACGGAGAAGAGGTTTGGAGAGCCAGTCCATGTGCATAGGAAGTAATTGAGAGATTTCACCAGCACAAAACTCCAGGCATTTTGTTCTTTAAAATCAAAACTTCTTTATTTTCTTGTCATTAAAAAGTCCATGCTATAGTGGTTAAGCCCATGTCAGAGAGGACGCGTTTCGAACATCCAGTTCTTACTCAGTCTCTAAACCATCTAGTCACAGAACTGTTTAAAAAGGGCTGAACCCAAACATGTGATCAAATGCAAGGAGAGAGCAAGACAATTACAAAAACATTAACCCCTTAAGTTGGATCACTCCATATAGTGCCATAACATTTATATACATACATAGTAATTGAGCAAGATTAATATGCAAACATCAATTCATTTCTTTTATTTAGACCCTTAGGAAATCTTGTGCCCATTAAAAACATCCATTTTATTTCTCTCTGAAAAAGGATATCTTTCAAATTTCCACCCCTTCTAGGTAGTTTGATTTTTTCAATGGCATTAACTTTCATGCCTTTCAAATCACCCGCATGTGCGTCGCGAAAATGTTGAGACACTCCTGATAATTTTCTCGTGGTAACATTATTCACATCGTAAATGTGTTCAGATATCTTTTTTCTGAGGGAACGACAAGTGCTGCCTATATATTGTAACTGACAAATAGTACAAGATATTAAATAAACCACATGGTCTGAACCGCAGTTTATGAGTGACATTATTTTATAAGTTTTTTTATCAGTGAATGAAGAAAAATCCTTCACATTTAACATATAACCGCATAGTCCACACGATCTGTGGCCACATTTAAAAGAACCTATGCTGGGTAACCAATTGCCGGTATTTTTTTCCCATTTAGTGGAACCGCACCTATTCATGTGATCACTAGGTGATAACATGGATCCCAATGTAATGTTCCTTTTTGAAACAAATTTAACTCCATTTTTTAAGATTTGATATAATGTGTCATCTGTAGATAAAATGGGTAAATATTTCTTGATAATTTTAATTACATCATAATAGTTCTTACTGTATGTTGTTGAAAAAACAACTGACAATTCTTTCTGGGGACTATCTTTGATTTTATTCATGTCCAAATATTGTGACCTACTCACTTTAGTTGCCTTGGTTTTGGCTTTTTGGAGATTTTTCATTTTATAACCTCTTGCCAAAAACCTTTTTTCAATAGTGCTGCATTCCACCTCAAAACCATTTTGGGTGTTGCAACACCTTCTAGCACGGACATATTCACCTGTAGGGATGTTATCTATAACATGTTTTGGATGGCAGCTTCCCGCATGTAGTAGCGAGTTGCCTCATATGGGTTTTCTATAGAGGCTGCAATTAATTTCTCCACTGTCACCCTTTCCATGAAATTGTATATCCAAAAAATTAATTTTTGATACATCATGAAAAAAAGTGAAAAAAAGATTGTGGGCATTATTATTGATGTAAAATATAAAATCTTCAATTTTTTTGTTTGGATTTTGCCATACAATAAGTACATCATCTATAAATCTCAGATATAATTCTATATCCGAGAAGAAAGGGTTACATTGATTGAAAATATATTGTTCTTCCCACCAAAACATGAATATACCCGCTAATGAGGGGGAAAAACGTGCGCCCATTGAACATCCCTGCAACTGAACATATCCTTTATTTAGAAAGGTAAAATAGTTGTTCTTAAGTAAAAATTCAGTCACATCCACCAAATAATCTTGTAGTTCAAATGAGTAGTCAGAATATTTTTTGAGCAAATCTTTCAAAGCTAAAATGGCAAGGGAATGTGGAATGGATGTATAAAGTGATTGCACATCACAAGTTAACCAACTGTAATTATCCTGCCATTTCAACTGAGAGATAATATTCAACACATGTTTGCTATCTAATACATAGCCAGGAGACATTTTGGGAAGAAATTGGAGGTGGTTGTCCAACCACTCTGCCAGATGTTCAGTGTAAGAATCAATACCTGAAACAATTGGTCTCATTTTTGGGGGAAACTGATTTTTGTGTGACTTGGGTAAGGCATGCAATAGTGGTGTTAAACAATAAGAGGGATTAAGATAATCTCTCAATTTCTCATCCATAAAACCCAAATGTAAGCCTTCCTCTAAAATTTTCTCTAAGGATTTTTTTATACCTGCAGAGGGGTCATAATCGACTCTCCTGTAGGTGTACCAATCCTGTAACATGGTCAATACCTCCCTTTCATAAAGTCCTGTGTCCAAAACTACGACTGCCCCCCCCTTGTCAGAATTTTTTATTATGATGTTCAAGTTTTTTTGCAAGGAAATAACCGCATCTTTCTCTGTCTTAGGCTTCTGCCACACTCACGTGAAATTCACGCACGTGCCGAGAGACACGTATTTTCCCTGCGTGTTGCGTGCAGGTAAGTACGTGTCTCTGGTACGTGCATGACACGTGTGTTCTATGTGTGCTATCCGCTATAGCACACGTAGAATCGGTAATTATTATACTCACCTGGTCCTTCCTGATGTCCGCGCTGCTGTCCGTGGTGCTGATCCTCGGTCTCCAGCCCTCCCGTCTCCCTGCTGCTGCTGCTGCCAGGCAGTGAAGTGAATATTCAATGAGAATAATGAGCGGCGGTCGGCAGCAAGAGGCAGCAGCGGCAGAGACAGGAGGGCAGGAGAAGGTGAGTTAATGTTTTGGGTTTTTTTCACTGACATGTTTGTTTTCTCCGGCGCGTGTCACACGGGACCGCATCCACACTACACCCGTGTAGTACGGGTGCGGGCCGTGTGACCCCCGTGCTGCCGGAGAAAACACTGACATGTCAGCGCTTTCAAAATCGCACACACGTACAAACGCACACGGACACACGTTCCGTGTGGTTTTACGTGTGTGTGCCTGCTACCATAGGGTGGCATTGCTGTACATGTCTCCGTGCCGCCGGTACGTGTAAAAAATGACAAACACGTGCCGGAGGCACGGATGTGTGGCGCTAGCCTAAGGCTAGCGCCACACATCCGTGCCGGAGGCACGTGTTTGTCATTTTTTACACGTACCGGCGGCACGGAGACATGTACAGCAATGCCACCCTATGGTAGCAGGCACACACACGTAAAACCACACGGAACGTGTGTCCGTGTGCGTTTGTACGTGTGTGCGATTTTCAAAGCGCTGACATGTCAGTGTTTTCTCCGGCAGCACGGGTGTTACACGGCCCGCACCCGTACCACACGGGTGTAGTGTGGATGCGGTCCCGTGTGACACGCGCCGGAGTAAACACACGTCAGGGAAAAAAAAACAAAACATTAACTCACCTTCTCCAGCCCTCCTGTCTCTGCCGCTGCTGCCTCTTGCTGCCGACCGCCGCTCATTATTCTCATTGAATATTCACTTCACTGCCTGGCAGCAGCAGCAGCGAGGAGACGGGAGGGCTGGAGACCGAGGATCATCACCACGGACAGCAGCGCGGACAGCAGGAAGGACCAGGTGAGTATAATAATTACCGGTTCTACGTGTGCTATCGCGGATAGCACACGTAGAACACACGTGTCATGCACGTACCAGAGACACGTACTTACCTGCACGCAACACGCAGGGAAAATACGTGTCTCTCGGCACGTGCGTGAAATTCACGTGAGTGTGGCAGAAGCCTTAGACAAATTTTGAACCATAGGTTCTTGTGAATGAGAAAGAGCAGTTAATTCTTTTTCTACTATATTCTGGAAGTCAGTCATCTGATCACACCTCGAGGGGATGGGATAAAAACTTGGATTAGGAACATTAAAATGGGAAACCGCACAATGTGAATTAGGTCTGGTACCACTATCACTTGATAAATCATGCAAATTTTGTAAAGGCATTTGTTCTTTAAATGACATAGGAGAGAAATATGTGTTAGCTGATGCATTTGAAACATTAGGAACATTAGACCCATTTTCATCTTGAAAGAAGTGTTTTTTTACTGTTAATTTTTATATGAATTTATTAACATCTAATATTGTTTTAAAAAGGTCAAACCTCTTATTGGGAACAAAATTTAAACCCCTTTTCAAAACACTTATTTCACTACTGTTTAAAATGCATGCCGACATATTTATGACAGAAAAATTATTATTATCAATATTCATTTCCTCTTCCCTCTCGTATAATGATTGTGTTGATACACATGACTTTCTATGTTTGCGGCCGCTCCTCCTTGTTTTTTTCGATTTTTTTTTGAAAAACGGCTGATTTTTCAAGTTTTTTGACACACTTGATGAAGTAGATGGAGTGTCAAAATTAGTATCGGACGTATCCGTATTGTAATCTGTAGAGTCCACATCAGTCGTTTCAAAATCTGTGGAAGAAAAATTTACACGAGTGGAATTGTTGCGTCTTTTATTATTTTTCAATATGGATAGTAAGTCAATCATTATTGCTTTGGATCTTTTCAAAAAGAGACATTGTATATTATATATGATGAAATTGCATGACTTATAGTTCCTTACAAGATTGTGTCATAAAATGGAAGACCAGATGAATGATGCTAATAGCAATCAGAATTGTGAAAGCTTTGTTACTTCAGACAGATTACGTCATAAATATGTCAGCATGCATTTTAAACAGTAGTGAAATAAGTGTTTTGAAAAGGGGTTTAAATTTTGTTCCCAATAAGAGGTTTGACCTTTTTAAAACAATATTAGATGTTAATAAATTCATTCGAAAATTAACAGTAAAAAAACACTTCTTTCAAGATGAAAATGGGTCTAATGTTCCTAATGTTTCAAATGCATCAGCTAACACATATTTCTCTCCTATGTCATTGAAAGAACAAATGGCTTTACAAAATTTGCATGATTTATCAAGTGATAGTGGTACCAGACCTAATTCACATTGTGCGGTTTCCCATTTTAATGTTCCTAATCCAAGTTTTTATCCCATCCCCTCGAGGTGTGATCAGATGACTGACTTCCAGAATATAGTAGAAAAAGAATTAACTGCTCTTTCTCATTCACAAGAACCTATGGTTCAAAATTTGTCTAAGACTGAGAAAGATGCGGTTATTTCCTTGCAAAAAAACTTGAACATCATAATAAAAAATTCTGACAAGGGGGGGGCAGTCGTAGTTTTGGACACAGGACTTTATGAAAGGGAGGTATTGACCATGTTACAGGATTGTGACACCTACAGGAGAGTCGATTATGACCCCTCTGCAGGTATAAAAAAATCCTTAGAGAAAATTTTAGAGGAAGGCTTACATTTGGGTTTTATGGATGAGAAATTGAGAGATTATCTTAATCCCTCTTATTGTTTAACACCACTATTGCATGCCTTACCCAAGTCACACAAAAATCAGTTTCCCCCAAAAATGAGACCAATTGTTTCAGGTATTGATTCTTACACTGAACATCTGGCAGAGTGGTTGGACAACCACCTCCAATTTCTTCCCAAAATGTCTCCTGGCTATGTATTAGATAGCAAACATGTGTTGAATATTATCTCTCAGTTGAAATGGCAGGATAATTACAGTTGGTTAACTTGTGATGTGCAATCACTGTATACATCCATTCCACATTCCCTTGCCATTTTAGCTTTGAAAGATTTGCTCAAAAAATATTCTGACTACTCACTTGAACTACAAGATTATTTGGTGGTTGTGACTGAATTTTTACTTAAGAACAACTATTTTACCTTTCTAAATAAAGGATATGTTCAGTTGCAGGGATGTTCAATGGGCGCACGTTTTTCCCCCTCATTAGCGGGTATATTCATGTTTTGGTGGGAAGAACAATATATTTTCAATCAATGTAACCCTTTCTTCTCGGATATAGCATTATATCTGAGATTTATAGATGATGTACTTATTGTATGGCAAAATCCAAACAAAAAAATTGAAGATTTTATATTTTACATCAATAATAATGCCCACAATCTTTTTTTCACTTTTTTTCATGATGTATCAAAAATTAATTTTTTGGATATACAATTTCATGGAAAGGGTGACAGTGGAGAAATTAATTGCAGCCTCTATAGAAAACCCATATCAGGCAACTCGCTACTACATGCGGGAAGCTGCCATCCAAAACATGTTATAGATAACATCCCTACAGGTGAATATGTCCGTGCTAGAAGGTGTTGCAACACCCAAAATGGTTTTGAGGTGGAATGCAGCACTATTGAAAAAAGGTTTTTGGCAAGAGGTTATAAAATGAAAAATCTCCAAAAAGCCAAAACCAAGGCAACTAAAGTGAGTAGGTCACAATATTTGGACATGAATAAAATCAAAGATAGTCCCCAGAAAGAATTGTCAGTTGTTTTTTCAACAACATACAGTAAGAACTATTATGATGTAATTAAAATTATCAAGAAATATTTACCCATTTTATCTACAGATGACACATTATATCAAATCTTAAAAAATGGAGTTAAATTTGTTTCAAAAAGGAACATTACATTGGGATCCATGTTATCACCTAGTGATCACATGAATAGGTGCGGTTCCACTAAATGGGAAAAAAATACCGGCAATTGGTTACCCAGCATAGGTTCTTTTAAATGTGGCCACAGATCGTGTGGACTATGCGGTTATATGTTAAATGTGAAGGATTTTTCTTCATTCACCGATAAAAAAACTTATAAAATAATGTCACTCATAAACTGCGGTTCAGACCATGTGGTTTATTTAATATCTTGTACTATTTGTCAGTTACAATATATATGGGGAGATAAGGTATGCACACCAGTGACTATGGAAGGGGAATACATGGAATAGCAGAAACTGCTGTGTGAATACTGACATGAAAAATTCAATAGCTATTTGTAAGAATGAAATGTGAAAAATGGAACCTGCATTACTGCCATGAATATATGAATAAAGAGAAATTTAGCTACTGAATTGATCAATGCAGAAGAGCCCCAACACTACGCCAAAGTATTTCTCTACGTTGGGGTCCCTAGCTTGTGTGTGTCCTCTCATGCAGTTAAAAAACTTACCGTGTATGGGACGCTGAGACCCAGGCTATATATGCGTATAATGTGGATTGGCAATAGGTGTGTATGGGGAGGGTTCACAAACGAAAAACTACTAACATTAAGGAATAACGTTTGGAACTCCATTCTATGTCTGAACTGGGTGCAAAAAACCTAAAAAACATCACTATGGGGAGATAAGGTATGCACACCAGTGACTATGGAAGGGGAATACATGGAATAGCAGAAACTGCTGTGTGAATACTGACATGAAAAATTCAATAGCTATTTGTAAGAATGAAATGTGAAAAATGGAACCTGCATTACTGCCATGAATATATGAATAAAGAGAAATTTAGCTACTGAATTGATCAATGCAGAAGAGCCCCAACACTACGCCAAAGTATTTCTCTACGTTGGGGTCCCTAGCTTGTGTGTGTCCTCTCATGCAGTTAAAAAACTTACCGTGTATGGGACGCTGAGACCCAGGCTATATATGCGTATAATGTGGATTGGCAATAGGTTTTATTTTATTCATATATTCATGGCAGTAATGCAGGTTCCATTTTTCACATTTCATTCTTACAAATAGCTATTGAATTTTTCATGTCAGTATTCACACAGCAGTTTCTGCTATTCCATGTATTCCCCTTCCATAGTCACTGGTGTGCATACCTTATCTCCCCATAGTGATGTTTTTTAGGTTTTTTGCACCCAGTTCAGACATAGAATGGAGTTCCAAACGTTATTCCTTAATGTTAGTAGTTTTTCGTTTGTGAACCCTCCCCATACACACCTATTGCCAATCCACATTATACGCATATATAGCCTGGGTCTCAGCGTCCCATACACGGTAAGTTTTTTAACTGCATGAGAGGACACACACAAGCTAGGGACCCCAACGTAGAGAAATACTTTGGCGTAGTGTTGGGGCTCTTCTGCATTGATCAATTCAGTAGCTAAATTTCTCTTTATTCATATATTCATGGCAGTAATGCAGGTTCCATTTTTCACATTTCATTCTTACAAATAGCTATTGAATTTTTCATGTCAGTATTCACACAGCAGTTTCTGCTATTCCATGTATTCCCCTTCCATAGTCACTGGTGTGCATACCTTATCTCCCCATAGTGATGTTTTTTAGGTTTTTTGCACCCAGTTCAGACATAGAATGGAGTTCCAAACGTTATTCCTTAATGTTAGTAGTTTTTCGTTTGTGAACCCTCCCCATACACACCTATTGCCAATCCACATTATACGCATATATAGCCTGGGTCTCAGCGTCCCATACACGGTAAGTTTTTTAACTGCATGAGAGGACACACACAAGCTAGGGACCCCAACGTAGAGAAATACTTTGGCGTAGTGTTGGGGCTCTTCTGCATTGATCAATTCAGTAGCTAAATTTCTCTTTATTCATATATTCATGGCAGTAATGCAGGTTCCATTTTTCACATTTCATTCTTACAAATAGCTATTGAATTTTTCATGTCAGTATTCACACAGCAGTTTCTGCTATTCCATGTATTCCCCTTCCATAGTCACTGGTGTGCATACCTTATCTCCCCATAGTGATGTTTTTTAGGTTTTTTGCACCCAGTTCAGACATAGAATGGAGTTCCAAACGTTATTCCTTAAAGTTACAATATATAGGCAGCACTTGTCGTTCCCTCAGAAAAAAGATATCTGAACACATTTACGATGTGAATAATGTTACCACGAGAAAATTATCAGGAGTGTCTCAACATTTTCGCGACGCACATGCGGGTGATTTGAAAGGCATGAAAGTTAATGCCATTGAAAAAATCAAACTACCTAGAAGGGGTGGAAATTTGAAAGATATCCTTTTTCAGAGAGAAATAAAATGGATGTTTTTAATGGGCACAAGATTTCCTAAGGGTCTAAATAAAAGAAATGAATTGATGTTTGCATATTAATCTTGCTCAATTACTATGTATGTATATAAATGTTATGGCACTATATGGAGTGATCCAACTTAAGGGGTTAATGTTTTTGTAATTGTCTTGCTCTCTCCTTGCATTTGATCACATGTTTGGGTTCAGCCCTTTTTAAACAGTTCTGTGACTAGATGGTTTAGAGACTGAATAAGAACTGGATGTTCGAAACGCGTCCTCTCTGACATGGGCTTAACCACTATAGCATGGACTTTTTAATGACAAGAAAATAAAGAAGTTTTTATTTTAAAGAACAAAATGCCTGGAGTTTTGTGCTGGTGAAATCTCTCAATTACTGGATAGTGTCAGAGTATGCGGACAGGAAGTGGCCAAGTTCCAATTGCTGTGTGCAGGTAGTACCTTTGACAAAATGAAGGAAAGATATTCAGTAATAGTATAAACAGTTTTGTTGAATGTTGTTTAACTCCTTCCTACAAATGAGGATCACTGTACGACTAAATTGCGGTAGTAGTTTCCTGCAATTGTACAGTTACTTCTTATAGTGGTGAGAACAGAGGAGTTGTGTCTATACCATGCACAGCCAGGCTTCTGCTGCAAGTGCCGAGACAGGACATAGCATAGATCTCAGCTGTTTAACCTAAAGGAAAAACATCCAAGGCCCCAGGTATCTTCCTTAATAGAATTTATAACGTTTTAAAATACTGCAACGTTTGAGCCACAGATGATCTTTATCAATGTGATGAGGGCACATTATAAGGGGACACAGTGTAAAGGACAGTGTAAACAGTATGCTCAGAATGGAAAGAGGGTGAGTGTGTGGGACATGTACCATAAAAGGGACAGTGTGGGGTCATATTTTGTGCAGAGAACACAGTGAGGGGGCATATTTATTCTGGGGCACAGTTAAGGGCAGATATTTCTAAGTAGAAGTAGTATAATCATTCTGCTATTTTTAGGGGCATCGTGCCGGGATGTGCTGCAGAAGAATGGAGAAGATGGAAGTCTGCAGAGAAGATATGTGAATGTGAAAAAGTAATCATGGCGTCGGGACAAGATGAAGAATAGAAAGAAACGACTCAGAGACAATATTGTCTATAAGGTACCTGAATGTAAATGTTTATTTGTGATACTGACTATGTCTCATCATTAGGCCTCAGTCCCACTTGTGCATTGCTTCTTATGTGAGCACAATGGGACCCCCACTGATCAGCTGTTCTTGGTGCAGGTGGCTGGAAATGCTTATTTCTGGATCTCCTCCATCCACTGATAGTGTCCGCAGCCCAGTACTGCACATCCACCTCATTGATTTTAATAGGAGGCTGCAGCCACTATCAGAAGATGGAGCAGATCCGGAACTGAGCACTTCAGGCCACCACCGACATGGCGCCTAGAACAGGCAATTGGCGGGGGTGCCAGGTGCCAGACCTTGACCAATCAGACATTGGTGGCCTATCCTAAGGAAAGGCCATCACTGTTAAAGTAGTGGACAATCTCTTTAATAAAGTCTCGTGCTGTCTGACAAGTTAAGGGTTACTATGTTTTGATTTATGTTGTTAGGAGCATTAAAGGGGTTGTCTAAGTTTGTGATGAGCCTGCAGTCACTCTATCTGTCACTCTGTGACTGCAGCCTTCTGAGTTCTCACAGTGCGCACACTACACGCTGTCAGGATTCTTTGGTGTCGGCGGTGAAAGTAGGAGGTTATGGAGCTGCAAGTATGTGATTTACATAGATGTGGTTGTGGCGCCCTGGACAAGCCAGGGGCCACAGGTAACAACACACACACACCCCCACCCCCAGCAGTTCACAGCAGACATCCCAAGTGAGACCTGATTTCTTCCCTCGGGTTCAGACAGACACACCAGGTGGGCGGAGTCAAGCAGATAGGCATGCCCACCGAGGAGTCTAGCTGGCCTGAGGCAAAAACCAGCTCAGACAAGTCCAGGCAGAGGAAGAGAGAGAAGGTCTGCAGAGAGGCAGACGCAGACTGGGGCCTAGGTTGGAGCCTAGGTCCCTCGTGTAGCCAGTGAGGCAGACGGTAGTGGCCGTCTGCGGGAGCCGGGAAGACAGTTTTGGTGGAACCGTAGGTAGCCGGGGCTGGGCGGTGGCCCACCGGTACCGAACCGGGGAGCCAGCTGGAAACCGGAGCGCAGGAGGAGCGTACACGAAGGTGAAGGAAAGGACTTACACTACCAACCTGGGGTCAGGGGAAAAACACCGCAGCCGCCTGTGGGACCCGTCCATCCAGCCGTTTGTTTGACCAGAGACTCCGTGTAAATTACTGGCTGAGTGAGTACCACCGTGCCATGCGGCACAGCGCTGCCCCCGCGACCCTGCACCTCACCAGGCCTCATAGCCCGCC
This sequence comes from Anomaloglossus baeobatrachus, assembly GCF_048569485.1. Taxonomy (NCBI): domain Eukaryota; kingdom Metazoa; phylum Chordata; class Amphibia; order Anura; family Aromobatidae; genus Anomaloglossus; species Anomaloglossus baeobatrachus. The sequence goes on from NC_134356.1 coordinate 167,998,660, forward strand.
TGCATCCCTACCCCTCACCGGGCCCCGGAACAACCAACCCCCCTATCTAACAACATCCAAGCTGCTCCCTGTCATCGCTCCCGGGATCCCCGTCCAGAGCAGCGGTGGTGTCACAACCTCACCACAACCGTGGTTGGCGTCACGGACAATATCCCCAAACCACACACCACCCCCCCTTTCACTCACGGGCGAGGAACGCCGCTCGAGTCCCCGGGATCCGGCCCACCGCTCGAGCCACCACCGAGCAGCAGCAGCAGCCGGACCCGAGCAGTGGGTGAGCGCAGCGTCCCCTCCTCCGCCTGCGACATGGTCACGTGCTGAACAGACATCCTCAATGAAAATGAATTGACTGAGGTTGGACATATCAAATCAGAATGTGGTCAGAAGAATACAAATCTCATACTTGTTCTCACATGATTGTCCACTCTCGTCGATGTCACCAGAGAATACTAAAAGTGTGCAAAGCATGCATTGTTAGAATTCAGAAGCCTGAAAGTCACGAATAGTCACTGCAGACTTTAATCTTAAACCTGGACAACCCCTTTAATTACAAAATTAAGCAATGTAGTATCCTCAGTACTAACAGTGTGTAATATACCGACTGTCACAATTCTCTGCTTGCTGGTTCCAGCAGTCACCACATGGCCACACCACTCAGATGTGATTTTCATACTTGCATGTGACAATTAGCTTTTCTTCCTACGTTTCTCATTGAACATTGAGAGAATTATTAAGAGAATCTCGTCATCACGTGACTGTAAGTGTACAAATCACATATGAGTGATTGATCACATGACTACCACCCAAACTGCTTGGTGGGGGGGGGGGGGGTGCGCCAAACTAAATTCTTCCCCGGGGGCTGGAAAGCCTAGATACACCTCTTCTTTATGGGAGTCGTTAAGACAGCATTTAATGTTCCTTGAGTTCTCAGCTGCTGGGACATCTGGAGGGAGACAATTATGCACCAAATCTGCATCTTTAGGCAGAAAAAAATGCATAAAAACTGAATTATTTTACCAAGAGATGCAGGTTTGTTGCTGAAATGTATACTGCAAATTCCTTCATCAAATCTGCATCTTCTGACAAAAAAAATTATCAAAACAAGATGCGGTAGTGATGCGGTATTGATGCGTGTTTTTTTAGCAGAAGATGCAGATTTAGGAATTTGGGGTATAAATTTCAGCACCATATCTTCGTTCTTGGCCAAAAGAATACAGTCCGGCAGCATCTTCAAACTGAAAATAAAAGTCCTGCTGGAATGAGGGATGGGTAACATCTAAATCCCAGTGGCCAGAAGGACCTCTGCTGACGTCACGCCCATGTGACCAGAAAGGGACGGGGCCTCCACGACATTGCTCATACCAAGAAGATACATTATTCTTCTAAAGGCCGCTTTACACGCTGCAATATTGCTCAAGCGATCTCGTTGGGGTCACGGAATTTGTGACGCACATCCGGCCGCTTTAGCGATATCGTTGCGTGTGACACCTATGAGCGATTTTGAATTGTCATAAAAACGTTCAAAATCGCTCATCGGTGACATGCCCCCCTATTCTCGATTATCGCTGCTGCTGCAGCTAGCGATGTAGTTCCTCGTTGCTGCGGCAGCACACATCACTATGTGTGACACTGCAGGAACGAGGAACCTCACCTTACCTGCGCCCGCCAGCAATGAGGAAGGAAGCAGGTGGGCGGGATGTTACGTCCCGCTCATCTCCGCCCCTCCGCTTCTATTGGGCGGCGGTTCAGTGACGCTGCTGTGACGTCGTTGTGACGCTGAACGAACCGCCCCCCCCTTAGAAAGGAGGCGGTTCGCCGGTCACAGCGACATCGCTAGGCAGGTAAGTAGTGTGATGAGTCTGACCGATGTTGTGCGCCACGGGCAGCGATTTGCCCGTGTCGCACAACCGATGGGGGCGGGTACGCACGCTATCGATATCGGTCACAATATCGCAGCGTGTAAAGCGGCCTTAAGTCCACGTCAGCATAGAGTTGATTATAATAGAAGCGGGAGTCAGGGGGTATCCCCCCCCCCTTACATGAGTAAAGCGACGGAAGCAAACATCGCCATGCCCACCAAACAAGCCGCCATTCCCACTAAGGAAGCCAGTCACGCCCCCAGGTCCATCTACCCACTTGGATTTAGCCACAACCATGCGGGATGTGGCTGTGCCCTGCACTCAGGAAGTGACTTTCAGTGTATGTGCATGCAGCGTGTTCTTTCCTGCGAGGCCATGAGTGCTCCTCTGCAGGAGACCTCAGCTGCCTGTGCCCATGATCAGGGTTCGGGGTGCTGCAGCCTTTTGGTTTATTCTTCCTGCGGAGAACACTGCTCTGCATGTAAGTTTATGCTGCAGCAAAAAGACGCACAATCTGCATGGGATTTCTATAAATCCCATCCACTGTGCTTCTACTGTACAATGCAGCAATTTGGATGCGGCGGAAAGTTGGATCTCTTCACAATAATTCAGTGTTTGGTAAGTTAAAAAGTAATTACATTTTTTATTCCGTTCTTTTAATTAATCATCAATATATACTTTATTGATTCAGAAATATCTTCTACATTCAACATAATATGTGCAATGAAAATGTCTACATTTTCTCGTATATATGAAAATGTCTTTACATTTACTCATATATTCTAAAGCCTAAATACTGAAATACAATTTATATTAAACTTTCATCAAATCTGTCTGCTCTGTTCTATTTCCACCCATACTGTTATCTCTTTAACTGCAAAAAGAAAATTTCAGAAACTTCCCTTTGATAGCAAGTCTCACCATGATAACATAGATTCCAATATTCAAACCACCAAATGATGTAGTATGTCGTTGAATTTCGTTCAATTGGGAAAAAATTTTTACTTTACAAGAAATATAGCTCATGAGTAGGGGAAGATTTAGCTGTGAATAATTGCTTCTGGGTAAGTGAGCCACGCATGGTATCAAGGCTTCTTTACACACTGCAACATCACTGTAACGTCACCGGTTTTGTGACGTAATAGTGACCTCCCCAGCGACATTGCAGTGTGTGACACGCATCAGCGACCTGGCCCCCACTGGGAGGTTGCTGATCGCTACTACAAATCTTTCAGGACCATTTTTTGGTCCGTTGTTTCCCACTGCGCAGCATGCATCGGTGTGTTTGACACCGTTACAATGACTTCGTTAGCGACCTCCCTTTCAAAATGCTGCTTTGACACGTCCCCAATGACCAGCTAGTCGTTCTGCAGGTCCATATCGCTGTTGCGTCGTTGGCCAGGTCTGCCTGTTTGACACCTCACCAGCGACTCACCAGAGACTTTGTAGCGATCCCGGCCAGGTTGGGATCGCTGGTGGGATCGCTAGAAAGTCTCAGTATGTAAAGGCCCCTTTACTTGTGAGAAGTATATGAGTCAACAGCATGGTGCCTCAGTGGTTAGCACTGTGGCTTTGCAGTGCTGGGATCCTGGTTTCAAATCCCACCAAGGACAATATCTGCAAAGAGTTTGTATGGGTTTCCTCCACTCCAAAGACATAGTGATAGGGAATTTACATTGTGAGACCCAAATGGGAACAGTGCTGATAATCTCTGTAAAGTGCTGTGGAATATCATGGTGCTATATAAGCAATGCATAGTTGTAGCGCCTCTGAATATATATATCAGGGTGCTACAGGGAACTGCATCCTTTCCCTAGGGGGCAGGGCCTACCCCCCATGGTTCCAGGTTCCCAACAATCGGTGTCACTACCATCAGCACCACAAATCCCAACCACACCTTAGATCATGACCTGTCAGACACACCAGTGAGTTGGTCAAGCTGGAATAGGGCCACCCACCTAGGGGTCAGGCAGACTGGTGGGAGGGAGGGAGTAGTTAGTCGATTGAGAGCCCTCAAAGAGTGAGGAGCTGGAGTGGTAGCTCCCGAGGAGCTAGACCAAGGTTGGGCCGCAGACGGTGGTCCGGGACCAGAGGAGTCAGGGATATTGGAAAAGGATGCGACGGACATTGTCTAGGAGGACTGTCGGCACCAGAAAACCCAAAAGAACTGACCGGTACCAAGCACGACGGGGTACAGGACCCTAGGTCAGGAACCAATTCAACGTCCTGATAATTAATCTGGGAGGGAGAGTATCTTCACGAACTTCCCTAAGAGCTCAGAGATTGAAGGCATCAGCACATTGCGGGGGATAGGGTTTTCCACATAAAACAACCCACTGAAATCCCAAGTGCCAGCCTTCAAGAGCACAGCTACACTAGACATAGTGAGTGGGGCCCTAACAGCTTCAAGCCAAGGGGCCACAACTGACAACTAAATTGTGCACGGAGGCAGGCTCCGGATTACTATGTGACACCGGTGGGAGCGGACACCTGGACGGGCTCCCCGCAGTGGCAGTGGTACACAGAGACATTGGTTTACCTGCAGCGTGTGTGTCTACTTTATAAACCTCATCCAACACCACGACTACCACAGTGAGTACCCTGATCCCTGCACCCTGCCTTCCCAAATCTACCAATCCCTCAGACTCCGGGGCCTTCGCTACCTGTGGAGGGACTAACATCAGGCTGCTTAACTCCATCTGCCCCGATACGCCTTACAGCAGCGGCGGTACTCCCATTACCGCAACCCACAGGTAGCGTCACGAACTTCTCCCCTCTAAATATCCCCTTTTACGGATCAAAGTGTCCGCCAAGCTGGGTCCGGACGACCCCCTCGAGCCACGATCCCAGAATCAAGCAGCCCGACCAACACCACCGGGGCGGTGCATAGTAATTATGGTTTATGTATCATTCTGCTTCCTTCTGGTACTCAAAAGAAATACTCATGCACTATAGATGAAATAGACTGAAGCTAAACACTCAGCCGCTCATAAAGGGTGCAATATCTTTAACCAACCATGGCAGTTGTTGAAAGAAATCGCACTGTACTTTAAAGGAAACCTTTAAAGCAATTAGTGCTGCCCAGACTGCAGCCACCATGAATCAGAACAAAATGTACTTTAAAGCAGAGGTGTATCTAGGCTTTCTGGCACCCGGGACAAGACTTCAGTTTGGCGCCCCCCCATGTGACCAATCATTCATATGTGATTTGCACACTCACAGTCACGTGATGATGAGCTGCGCTTAATAATTGAATTCTCTCAATGTTCAAAGAGAAACATAGGAAGCAAAGCCAGTTGTCACAAGCAAGCATGAAAATCACATATGAGTTGAGTGGCCAAATGATGACTGCTGGAACCAGAAGCACAGAAGCAGAGCTGAATCCTGACAGGAAGTATATTACATGCTGTTATGATTGGGCTACAGTGCTTAATTTTATGAGTAATGGGGTTGTCCCGATTTCAGATGAAAATCTGCAGTCACTATGTGACTGCAGACTTCTGAATTCTCACAGTGCGCACACTGCCCGCTGTCAAGATTCTCTGGTGCCGATGGTGAGAGTGGGAGGTCACAAAACTGTGAATATGTGATTTACATATATATGCTCACGAGCCGACTATACATGTGTGGCCTCGCTCAAAATTAATTGAGTGAGGTTGGACATGTCAAATCAGAATGTGGCCAGAAATATGAAAATCTCATACTTGAGTTCACATGACCATCCACTATTGTCACTGGCACCGGAGAATCCTAAAAGTGTGCAGAGCATGCATTATGAGAATTCAGTAGCCTGCAGTCACCTAAAGTCACTGCAGAATTTAATCTCAAACTTGGACAAGTCCTTTACTTATACAATTAAGCAATGTATCCCAATTCTAAATTAATGGGTTGTCCAAGCTTACAATTTATGAATTGTTACTTGTGGTACAGGTTCAGAACTAATAACAGCACCAGAACCAGCAGAGGTAAAGAAATACATAATTATAACACCCAACAGTACAAAAACACAACATCACAACCACCAGCAGTACAGAAATACATCTATATAACCCCACCAGTTCAGAAACACAGCATCAAAACTCTCATCAGTACAGAAATACATAATCAGAGCCACAAGCAGAACATGGTACATCAATTGTAATGACAGGTCAGACCCATACACATTTGTATTGCATGCACCTACAACTTCCAGTACATTTAGGGTCGGCTCCAGGTTTTTGTGGGCCCCGGGCGAAAGAGTCTCAGTCGGCCCATACACACACATAGAAACGCACATATTCATACTTAAAGACAAATTCACAAGAATACATCTAAACAGACAAATCTATACACTGACACACATAGATACACATCATACATGCACACACAGACACATTAGAGGTATTAATATGGGGAAGCCGGCACCAGGCTCACTCACCTCCCCTGCTTGTCTCCCATCCATCTCCTCCTGGGCATATGGCTGTGCCGCGCTTATTGGTGGCCATGGCTAACAGACATGGCCACACAAAGTGCACACTGACACTGCTATATACATCACAGGAGAGACTGGAGACATACAGAAATGGGGGCACATACAGCTCCAGAGGCAGGCATACAGCTCTGAAGTTGCATACAGCACTGGGATGGGGGGGGGGATACAGCTCTGGTGGGTATACAGCTCTGGGGTGGTATACTGCACTGGGGTGGGGGTACATACAGCTCTGGGGATATAGCGCACTGGAGTGGGGAGACAGACATTTCTGGGGGTTATACAGTGCTGGGGTCAGTGGACAGACAGTTCTGGGGTATACAGTACTGGGGTCAGGGGTCAGAGAGTTCTGGAAGCATACAGCATTGGGGTCAAGGGACAGTTCTGGGGTATACAGCACTGGGGCCAAGAGACAGACAGTTCTGGGGGGTATACAGCCCTGGGGTCAAGGGACAGACAGTTCTGGGGGGTATACAGCACTGGCGTCAAGGGACAGACAATTATGGGGGTATACAGCACTAGGGTCAAGGGACAGACAGTTCTGGGGGTATACAGCACTGGGGTGGGGGGAACAAACAGTTCTGGGGGTATACAGCACTGGGGTGGGGGGACAGACAGTAAAGGGGGTATACAGCACTAGGGTGGGGGGACAGACAGAACCGGTGGTATACAGCACAGGGTGGGGGTATACAGCACTGGGGTGGGGGGACAGACAGAACCGGTGGTATACAGCACAGGGTGGGGGTATACAGCACTGGGGTGGTGGGAACAAACAGTTCTGGGGGTATACAGCACTGGGGTGGGGGGACACAGTACTGGGGTATACAGCACTAGGGTAGGGGTATACAGCACTGGGGTGGGGGGGGACAAACATTTCCGGGGATATACACCACTGGGGTGTGTGGGACAGATAGTAGCTCGGGTATACAGCACTGGGGTGGGGAGGATGACATACAGCTCGGCGGTATGTTGATGCTTCGGCTCCTCTGTGGGTTGAGCCTAGAATGTATGGGCTCTTTCCAGGTTAGTGGGTTTGACCACCTTCATGACAAATTAAGTCATACCTAGAAGGAGCCCGTACATTTGAGTATCTACCTTCATCTGTGGGACGGGAGCGCCAGTGCACAGTGCGTGCTAGCTTCGCCCACAGACAAACTTAGACCCTGCATGCAGCAGTGAAATCTGCGTACAAGTGAGGAGTTAAGAGCCAGCAAATCAGGGAAATGCGGCTGCCGGCAGGAGCGCTGCGGTCCCCCTAACTGGGCCCGGGGACTGCAGCATACATCATCACCCTTGCTGATGGCCCTTGCTGCAGGGGAGACTCAGAGTGCTGCATCAGTCTGCCCGACAGCGCCCCCCCTGACACTGCACCCGAGGCAGATGCCCCGCCAGCCCCACTAGATACGCCTTTGCTTTAAATACCTGACAATCATGTGCTGCAGCACTGGGAAGAACTGTCCATTGCCAGAGCTGGACTAGTCTGGTCTTTTGCTATGGTTCCTGGTTGGATTTTCAAAGTATATTTCAGAGAATAATTTACCTGACTGAAATCAGGTAGCCAGGCTTTGATTCGGACTGTTGGCCATTTGGCAGCATGAATTACCTGACAGCACATACATGCTGATGTTAATGGTAAACTCTGTTTTGGTTCTGTGAAGTACACCAAGATCAGAATATGGAGGACATTTCTTTGATGTTTACTATGGGACACTTAGTCATACTTGCTCCATTTGTTTTATACATAAATATCATGTATTTAATTTTGTAAGTCACGGTCACTCCCATACCTCCCAACCATCCCAGATACAACGAGACTGTGCCAATTTGAGGGCTTTCTCCCGCAGTCCTGCTGTTCACAGCTCTTACCCCAGCTCCTCCCCTCAGTGCAGTGAATTAACTAGCTCAAGAAAAGCTGTGCATAAATTACATCCTCATCTGTTCTGATTCCACAGGACAAGGCTATAACTCATCAACTTGTGAGCTCTTTGTCAATAGGCAGCAGCTCTACCATTGAGCCTCTTACTTTATTGAGAAGCATGGGAGGATTTGGTAATCTTTACTTGTATTGCAAGCAGTGAAGCCAGAAGAAAATTATTCAGCTACATAGAGATATAGATAGATATACACTACATCTCCATGTAGCTGAAGGAAGAAGTCAGATTCTTTTGTTCTGATAAAACTACTATAAAATGAGAAAAAAATTACAAAAATATTATTTTATTTTTCACCAAGCCTTGGAATCAAACCAGCAACTTTCAAACACATCACAGCAGCCCTACCTGTCCTAGCTGTTGAGCCAGCAGGTTTGATGATGTCAAAGGAAGAATTTTACATAGATGAACCTGCAATGCAGCCTCTGATTACACAGGACATAGAGATCCATTGTCCCGAGCAGCATCTCTGTGTCCTGTATTCTAGAAAAAAAGGAAAAAATGTTGTTTCTTCTAATAAAATTACTAAAAATAAGTTAAAAAAAAAAAAATAGAATAATGTAATTTTTAATGCGCTTTTTTTAAAAATAATAAACATCACAAATCAGCAAATAACATGGACACATTTGGTTATTTTTCTCTATTAAAACCCATAAAAAAAGTAATACAAATGTATCACTGAGGCCATGTTCACACATAGTGTAAATTCTGTGTTTTATTTGCAGCTGCCTGCACCACACAGCGCAATAACAACCTTTTCTGATTATTTCGGGTTTGCTGTGTTTTTTATGTTTTCCCTGATATTTGATCCATATTTGGAGCAGATGTGAATCCGGGTTTTTAATGCATTTAAAAACTACAGGAGAGCTTTGATTCTGCATTAAAAAATCCGACACTTTTTTGTTCACTTGCATTTTTTTTCAGGCTCCACAAAGAAGCCAATAGAGAAAAAAAAATACCAAAACTGCTTTATTTGCACATAAATTCTGCTGTGTTCAACTGTCCAAGCAAAGTAAATGTTATTCCATGAAAATACGCTGCTGAACTCTGCAGTTTCAGTGCTTTTTTATTCTCTAGAAACTTCTATGAGGAGCTTAAAAAAATGCATAGAAAAAATTGCTGTTACTTTTATTAGTGCAGAATCAAAGCTTTTCTGTTTCATAAAAATACTTCGCATCTGCACGAAAAACACAAGAAATACTGGGGAAAAGGCATAAAGGCATAAAAAATGCAGCATAGATGCAATAATCAGAGAAGATAGTTATGGTATAATTTGGTGCGTAGGGCATCAGAAAACAAAAAACACAGGATTTATGCAACATGTGACCACGGACTTACAGATGCAAAAAAGTAACATGTTCTATAGTGCGGCTTTATATATATATATATATATATATATATATATATATATATATATATATTATGAGAAAATTCAGGCTGCTATGCATGAATTAACAGTCTGCTGAACTCACTGCCAAATGGGTCTGGTTTGGGGGCATGGCCAGAGTTTGCCAAGATGCGCTGCGCGTGCTGCAAGCTGGGTCCCTCTTTCAGGTCTTCGAAAGTTGGGAGGTATGGTCATTCCCTCTTTGTCCATACTCTCTTTACATATTGCCATTGTTACTCTACCTTTTTTAAACCCATGACGGCCTGTAGTGTTTGTTCTCTGACATTTTTTGCCCCACTCTTTTTTTCTCTTTTCACAATAAGACACTGCATGATTCCTATTTACAGATAGTTAATTTCTTTATAAAAATCTCCTGGCGTTTACTACAACTATATTATCAAATATTTCAATATCATCTTTTTTCTACCTCAGATTATTTACCATTTGTTATATATCCACTGTGAAACCTATACATTTTGTCTTTTATAATATTCTTATTGTGAAACCCTTCAATAAACTGTTACGTATCCATTTCTCACTTTTTTTCACAATATTGTCCCTGTCTCCTTGTATGTCTGTTGGGCATATGTAGTCTGCCATCTAGCGTTTTGTAAGTATAATATTATAGTCAAACACTTCTATGTGGATGGTCCTGTTCTTGTGTAGGTGGTCTGCCACCTAGTGGTTGGCCAAGATAATGTGGCTTCCTCATATTTATATATTTGCGAATGCCTGCTCTTGCCATATGTGTATGACCTATAGGAGTCGTATCCCTTATGTCATTAAACTGCTCCTTTTTTTAGATAAATGGCACATTAATGGATCGTGCTGTGCTGCAGTGACGGGTTACAAGACTCCATGCACTTGCATGTGACTGTCCGTGTTGATACTAAGTAGCGTCTTCACTTTCCATGTCCCTGTTCTTGGATTGCAGAGAAGTAGCTATTATCAGGGGGCTGGCTGTTACCATCAGCATGGAGCAGGCTGCGCTCCCTGATGTGTGATGTAACATCCCAGAGGGGAGGGGGAGCACCAAAGAACAGCTCTAGTGTCACACTGCAGGTACAGAAACAGCACTATGCATGTCACGATGGCTTCCCAGTATAGGAGACTTGTGACAGGTTTTGGAACAGCCATAGGCTGACAGGCACTTCTTGGTTATACGGTAGTGCACTGGAAACCAAACAAATACAAAAAGAAGGATATTGGACACCAAAAACTGGTGAAATTCCCTTTAAAAAATTCTACTTTATTTATTAATCACAATAAAAACACACCAAAGTGAACACAAAGTCAAAAAAACTTAATGCATAAAAATAGAAAATGGATGGAACGGGGCCCAGGGCAAATTCCTAGGCTCTCCCTGCCTAGCCGCGGAAGTTGACACCCTGAATAGACGATATGGTGCCCCTGCTCAACGCTGGCTTACCTTCACCAAGACCCTATACTCAGTCACTAATAAGTGCTGCTATACTGAGTGAAGGGCTTACAAAATACACATGTGAAGTAACAATTGATAGACAGACTACCACTATCTCTCCAACAATTTAGCTGATGTATATGGAGTAGGCTATTCAAAAAATCTCCAATTAATTTAATACAAAGGGGAAAACCAGCTGACATTATATATGGATAGATATACGGGTGTATAACACACTGCCACTATATATAGAGAGTTTCGCTGGTAACCTTGGAGTATGTGTACAAAAATACTGCTCCCCAATACTACTCTGCAAAATTATAAAGATGGATCACAGATGCAATTAAGGTAACAGGATTATTCGCTTAGCACTATTTAGTAGCCAAAAAATGGAGCTTAATTTGCTCCTATACCGAGAACTTCAATAGTAGAGGCCATGGTGCCCATCTTAAAATAACAGTGTATCAATAATGCGAAATCAAAGACATAGGTCCCAAAATAGACTGCATCCACATTAATATGTCTCATATTCATGACTCCGGAATGTCTGACTGAAGGCCTTATCATTCACCCAACAACCCCTACCCACCAAGGTTCTTATCTAAAATAAACACAAACACTGCGTGACATTGGATATAAAGGCCACAGCAGCCCCATTTATTAATAACAAAAACATAAGCCATATAACATTACACATCTTCATTGAAGAACCACCGAAAAAGGAGGGGGGGGGGGGTAACTGAAGGTTGACCAAACTGTTCCTTGCAACATCGGCCCACCTCCTGACCCTCAGCCGCAACACACCGACTCGAGAGCCCTGGCCAGATGTTGCCCACACCATGTCCCGCTGAGACTCAACCCAGCAAGGACCCGTTTCACCAAACAATTGCACCGCTAGAGGTAACCCGCTCCGGCACTGGGTTCCGTCCTCTCCTCTGTGCAAACCCCTACCTTCAGACACCCCCCTCCTTTCCGCCACCGCGAGTGCGCATGACCCCTTGTGCGCGCGAGTCCTCCCACAACACCAATGCCTTCTCGACCCCTTCCATAAGCCCTAAGGCCCAGATATCATTCCCCACCGAATTTAAATGAACCCCGTCCCGCCGCAACAAGTTGGCGGACGCCGATTCCAACTCCGGGTGCCGAACCGAGACACCCCCGACCCGAGAAACAAAACGCCCAATCTCACGATTAACTTTGCTACGCGCTCTGTTAACAGCCTCCACCGACCTGGCGCGCCGCCATGCCCGCCGCGCTACAATATCAGACCACACGATTACTAGACCCGGGTGGGACAACAGGAGCCGCAGGCAGTCGCACTTTATGTCCTGAATCAGGTCCCTGGACGCCCGAAGACTCAAGTCATTCCCACCCGCGTGTAGCACTACCACGTCCGGAGGTCTATCCAATTCTGCATGGTGGCGCCAGGTAGGCAAAACTTCACTCCACAACATACCCCTGACGCCGATCCATCGCACTATCGCCTTTTCCCTGGGGACCCCCAACTGACGGCCGTTCGGTCTTACTCCCGCACGAAACGCACCCCAGTACACATACGAGTGACCGAGCACCCATACCAACAAAGGTAATCCTACGAGACAAAAAATGACAACATATGGGGGGGGGGAGACATGGGGAAGAAAAGGGGGTAATGAGGACCCAGCAAATACCGCGCCGACCCCCCACACAACATTACAACAAGGTTGGCCGCACGTAGGATCTATACCTAGCCGATTCCCAGCGTCCAATCTTACGGACAGCCTGCGCGCCCAGGCCCCAACGAGCCGCCTGAGTCGCAGCCCCAATCCGAAAGGAATGAGACGCGAACTCAGCCTCGTTGAGACCGCAACACTGCAGGCACCTCCGAAAGATGCAGACAAACTGGTAACTGGACAAGGCTGACCCGTCTTGATGCAACAAAAAGGAGCCCAAACGGGTTCCCCTCACTTCCAAAAAGGCCGACACTTGTTTAACAGGACACTCCGCTAGGCCAGGTACACCCCACAGTTCCACCACACGACCTCTACCCAGCTGATCCGTCTTTGACCGTCTCAAGCAACACCGTACCGCATCCACACCACAAGCCACATCCTCCAACAACAAACCTCCGTGACTCCTGGTGTTCCTACTCACTAGTTCACTAATTCTGAATGCACCAAAGAAGGCCAAAACAAAAGCGGTCCCAAACAAACGGCATTCATACTCCGAAAAACACACACGGGGCAAAACAGACAACAAATTGCCCAGCAATTCAAAAGACACCGGGCGCCTAAGGTCACGGCTCACCCATGCCCTTCGATAACCTTTCAATGCCTGGCGCACCATGAAATCCTTAGTGACGTCCTTCCAACCTAGTAACCTAAAAAAGAAAGCCAAGCCAGCCACCCTGCCAGCAACCGCCGACCATGACAGGCCTTCTTCCTTCGCTCTACCCATCATTAATAAAACTAAATAAACCCTGTCATCTTCATGTACAACCTCAGCCGCCAACTTGAGCCAATGATCCCACGCCGCAGTATAGCTGCGCCACGTACTGGGTGCCACCGATTGTTTGATCAAATCCCAGGCCGGCTGCAAACCAGGTCCCACAACCAGACAGGCCACACGGTCTCCTGCTGCTCCGCGTCCGGCGCCAGCATTCGAAAACGGTCCCACTGGAAGCGAGATAAAGCATCAGCCACGGAATTCTGAACACTCGGCACATGCACAGCACAGACCCACAAATTAAGCTCCAGACACTTCAACACCAAATGCCGCAAGAGATCCACCACCGGAGGGGAATCAGCTGTCAATTTGTGCACACACTGAACGACCCCCAGGTTGTCACACATAAAACGCACCTTTCTGTCTCTCAGATCCTGCCCCCAAACCTCTATGGCCACGACAATGGGAAAAAGTTCCAACAGGGCCAAATTCCTGGTCAAACCGGAAACCCGCCAAGATTCGGGCCACCTGCCAACACACCATCTCCCCCCAAAATATGCCCCGAAGCCATTGGACCCCGCCGCATCCGTATAAAGGACCAACTCATGATTGGACACCACCTCACGAAGCCACAATGACCGTCCATTATACAATTGTAAAAAACGGGACCACACTCGCAAGTCCGCCTTGTGTTCCACCTTTAAACGTACAAAATGCAAAGGGTGCGACACACCGGCGGTGGCTTGAGCCAAACAACGGGAAAAAACTCTTCCCATCGGCAAAATCCGACAAGCAAAATTCAACTTGCCTAAGAGGGACTGCAATTCCCGCAACCGAATTTTCTTGGCTTCCAGGGCCCTATGTACACAACACCTCAAATCCATCAGCTTGTCCTCCGGCAAGCGGCACTCCATGGCAATGGTATCTAACTCAATACCAAGAAATTTCAAAACCGTAACCGGACCCTCCGTCTTCCCAGGTGCCAAAGGAACACCAAAACGGCGAGCAACCTGCTCCACTGTCCGAAGCAAAAGGGAACACTGCGGAGATCCAGCAGGCCCCATACACAAAAAGTCGTCCAAATAGTGCAACACGGAATCCAGGCCTGCCTCCTCCTTAATCTCCCACTCCAAAAAACAACTAAACTTTTCAAAATAGGAACATGAAATTGAGCAGCCCATAGGCAAACAACAATCCACATAAAACTTGTCCTCCCACCAACACCCCAACAGGTGAAAACTGTCCGGATGCACCGGTAACAGACGGAAGGCGGCCTCCACATCCGTTTTTGCCAAAAGCGAGCCACGACCCAGCTTCCTTAGCCATTCCACCGCCTTATCAAAATGAACATATGATACCGAAACCAGTTCCGGATCAATACCGGCGTTCACCGACCTGCCAGCAGGATATGACAAATGGTGAATCAGCCGAAACTTGTTAGGTTCCTTTTTTGGGACCAACCCCAACGGGGACACCACCAAGTCGGGCAATGGAGGGGCATCAAAAGGCCCCGCCATCCGTCCTAATTCCACCTCCTTCTGTAACTTATCTGCAACAATCTCACCATGTAGGCGAGCCGACTGTAAATTTTTTAAACGAATCTCTCCCGTCTTAACAACTGACGGTATCTTGAAACCAAAACTAAACCCTTCGCTCAACAATTCCGCCATCACCCGGTCCGGGTATCTACTTAGAAACAGCGCCATCCGATCTACCCTCACTGGGGTCCTCCCTTTTTGACAAAGACTCTGCGGCCTTCCCTTTTCCCTTCCTAAAGCACTTGAGATAACTGTGGGCGCCGCCACAGCCTGAACATTCGTGCTTAAATCTGCAGGAGGACCCGAAATGGCAGTCCTTCTCATTGAACTGCCAGCAAACACCCTTTTTGGGCCCGGCGAGGCCCCAAATGATCCCCCTCAGGAGCCCCCTGGAAAGGACTGCAATGCTGACTTCGGCGCAGCCATCAGCCGCATCCAGAGGCTGATTTCCTTGTGGTCCCACCGTAAACTAGGTCTGACCGCTTTCCTCTGGCGAAACTGCTCGTCATATCGCAGCCAAGCGGTCCCCCCATAAGTCCTGTATGCTTCGCATATCGAATCCAGATAGCAAAAAAGTGCCGAGCAGTTGTCCGGGGCTTTCTCCCCCACAACACTGGCCAGGATCACAAATGCCTGTAACCAGTTCTGAAACGTGCGAGGAATAAGGCGATAACGCCGCCGCTCCTCCTCGTCCTTTTTGCTCTCATCCGGTTTAACCCGATCGAGGTTAAACTTCTCCAGAGGGAGCAACGAGAATATCTCAACATATTCATCCTTCCATATTTTCTCCCTGACCTCTTGCTTTAAATGAGCCCCCAACGGCCCATCAAAGCAAACATACACCTCCCCTCTCGCCTTGTCATCTAAACGCACTATATCTACCGCAGCAGCGGCTGGGGCAGCGGGAGCCACCACCACCGGCTCACTAACAACATTTCCGCTGGTCGCCGCACTGGTCGCGGTGGCCCCGGCCTCCTGAACCGGCGCGCCAGCCGCTCCCTGCCACACCATTCTAGGGCCCCCCGCGGGTGCAAATAAACCCCTGACCAAACGCAGCAACTCTGATGCCACACTGCCGTCACCCGGCACCAGATTCACGCCCGGCCCCCCATCAGGGCCATCGGGCACAACACTTATACCACCAGCACCGCCATTCAAACCCTGCACGCCACTCATACCACCAGACTCACCACCAACTGCCAAACCAGTCACGCTAGAAATAGGGAAAACCATGGTCTTACCAGGCTGACTCCGAGAGGTCCCCGAAACAGCCGTCACGTGTCCTCCGCGACGCACTCTGACCGGTCCGTTGTCACCAGTGAAGTCATCCTCTGCGACGTCGTCCTCCACGATGTCGTCCTCCTCACTGGACCCTGGACCAGGGAGCCCGCCGTCCAGCAGGCTCGACCTGTAGCCCGGTCCGCTCCGAGAAACCTCTGCCTGCGATGCGGTGTTGTGCTGCGCTCCGTCAGCCGATCCTCCCCCGATAATCCTGCCGGAGGCCTGCCTGACGACAGCCCCGCGTGAAATCCTTGATCCCGCCGTCATCTGCCTGCCATCATCCGTCTCGTCGTCTCTGCGGCGTCCCGATCCGGGCTGTCGACTTGGCCCCCTTGCTGCCACTGGAGCCCTATGCTCCGGCATAGGCTCCACCCCCTGGTGCACCGGAGAGTCCCTTCCCCCTCTCCATGCTCCGTGCTCCGCTGCAGGGTCCCCTGCCGATGGGTCGCGGTCATGTGACAGGGCCGCCGCCCCACGTGTCCGCGGCGCCGCCCCACGTGACCACGCCGGGTCAGTGGAGCAGGACGGGCTAAGGGAGCAGGACGGGTCTGCAGGGAGCGCCGGGTCCGGTGAGCGCGCCGCGTCACATGATCGCGCCAGACCACGTGAGCACGCCGGGCCTGGTGACCGCGCCGGGTCAGGTGACCGCGCCAGGTCACGCGGCCGCGACGCGCGCCTCCCGGAAGCGCGCCGAGATCCGGAATCAGGACGGGGGCCGGCCACGTCCCTCACTACCCCGCTGCCTTGCTGCCTGCGGCCCGACTTCCGGCCCAGGCCCCGCGATGTCCCGACCTCCAGATCCACCGCCGCCGCCGTGGGTCCTCCGCTGGGGCTCCGTCTCCGCTGCCGGCTTCTCGGGGACATCTCTGGGCTGAAGCGCTCCGGCGGCCGCGATCTTCGCTGTCGCTTCGGAGGCAGGGGGATCCCATCTTCCACGCCGTCTCCGTCGCTGGACCACCGCTGCAGCTGCTCTGTCATCCATCGCTGGCCACGCTGCTCCGCCATCTCCTGCATACGTGCTAAGAAGCTCTCCATCTTCAGGATCCAATGATTCAAGTCACCGTCCAAGTAAGAATGCCCTCCCTCCCTTGACCTGACCTATATACGACCCCCCAACAGCACCTCCCCCTGACCAATCAAACTGACCCCTAGTCCTAACTGCCCCTTAGTTCCACCCCCAGATTTCCCGCTCAAACTACTTTCCACATTAACCCTTTACTGACCCTATGGCCTGGCATCCCTCCTAGTCATGCTGCCCTCCCTTGAGCCCCTTTGGGGCAGCAGTCCGGGCTATTCCTATGACACACATTAGTGACACAATACCACATAGTCATTGGCACATGTTGGCAACATGCCCAATACTCATAAAACAATCTGTACAGTATATATTCCATATTGGATATTTAATCCCATAAATCAAATAGCCAATATATATATATATATATATATATATATATATATATATATATATATAAAAAACATCAAAACCGCAGAGTTCAGCTGCGGCTTTTCATGAAGTCACATCCATAATCATCAGAATAAAATGCAGCATTTACGCTACATGTGAACACAGACAGCGTGGATGAGACATCATGGACTCTGCCGCTGAACGTCTAAAAATGCTGCTTAAATGTTTGCATTTGGTATTTTTTCCTATATAGGCTTCTTTGTGGAGCCTGAAATGCTGTTGTATTTTTAAACGCAGAATGAAAGCTTTTCTGTGGTATTAAAATGCGTGAAATACCCGGATTCACATCTGCTTCAAATATGTATGAAATATTGGGGAAAACGCATAAAAAAGCAACAAACACACTACGTGTGAACACGGCCTCAGCAACACATTTTTATTACATTTTTTATCGGTTTAATAGAGAGAAATATTCAATTGCGCCATGTTTTTACGCCATTTACTGATCCCCATAAATAATCTGATCGCTGCGTTATTAAGGCCGTTATGATTACAGGGACACCAAATATGTCCATGTTATTTGTTAATTTGTGATGTTTGTGCTTTATTTTTAATAAAATAATAATCAAAATTACATCATTCTAATTTTTTAGGAATGTTATTAGAATAATAAAATCTCTTTTACTCTCCTTCTAGAACACAGGACACAGAGATGCTGCTCTTTACAATGGAGCTTTATGTCCAGCGTAATCTGCTGTGTAAAAGGCTGCAATGCATGTTCATCTATATAAAATCCTTCTTCTGGGAGTATCGGAGCTTGTGGCTCAACCTGTAGGGCTGCAAGAACATGTTTTAATGTTACTGGTTTGATTCCAAGTGGGAGTGAAAATAAAATTATTTTTATATATATTTTTGCACCTTTTTTCTCATTTCTTTATAGTAGTTTTATAGGAATAAAAGAATTAGGCTTTATCCTTCAACTACATAGAGATACAGTATATATCTATCTATATCTCTATGTAGCTGAATAATCTGCTTCTGGCTTCTCTGCGTGCAATAGATGTTAAGATTACGAAATCCTACTATGTCTCTCATTCCAGGCAGTGGCTCATTGGTAGTGCTGCTGCCAAACTGAACTTCCCAAACTGATGAGTTCTAGTCCTAGCCTGCAAACAGCAGATGAGAATTTAATTTATGCACTGAACCGAGTTAATTTATTCACTGCACTGAGACAAGGAGCTGAGAGAGGAGCAGTGAACGGTTGGGGAAGGTATGGAAACAGTCTTTGAGTGAGATGTCTCTTTCTATATGGTATGCAAATGTGTTTTTCCCCTCGTAGTGATGGGAAAGGAAACTCTGTGTCTAAGGGAGGGGGAGATGGTGACCCCTGACCAAGCCTACCGCTAGGCCCTGGCTTCCCTCACCAGCCAAGATAGGTTTCGAACCTATGCACTGAGCCGCATATCTGATCCTGAAGTAGGCCCTAGGTAGGGAGTGGATGGGATGAGCGCTTAGTCAACCCCTCTAAGCTCTAAAAAAGACACAGGGATAACAAACAGGTGAAAGTAAACAACTTATCTCCAGATGACGCAGGGAAAGAAATTTCAACAACAAAATTTCAACAGATATATACAAGCCCACTGCTTGTGACTCGCCCACCCCAGGGCTATGGGACACCCGGTGCCGGGCCGGACTAGTCCGGGGGTAGTCAGTGGTGGCGGGGCCCGACTCCGTGGCCCTGGTGGGTGTCAATTAAATATGGCTGGTGACTTGGGGTTTGTGTTCGTGACGCCACCTGTGGTATGCGGCTATTAAGCCGCCGCTGCTGTGTGAGGCCTCCGGGGTGATGATATGGCAGCAATGGTGGTACTGCTCCCCACAGGTGGAGCGGTGCCCCGGGGCACAGTTGGTGCTCGTGAGAGTCTATGGTGTAGTGGAAGTCTAAGTAGACAGAATACCAGAGGCAACACCAAGGGTGCAGTTTCAAGTTGTTTACTCACACATCCTGGTAGGAGCTCACTGGTGCCCTCAGACGACTGGAACCCACTGTCAGGGACCTCCGCCGTTTCTGGGTGATTCCTGGAGTGAAAACCGGTACCCTTCTCTCTAAGGTGTCTCTGTCTTCAGCTGTCTTCCTAAGCCTAGCTCTTTTAGGATGAACCTGCTCGGTCTCCACTACAGCCTCCAGGCTGGGGGGTCACCTGTCGGATGATTCTCCCTTTTCTAGAGGTTCTGGTCTGGGCTGTGGCCCGGGGAGTTTACAACTTTCCCTGGGCCTCGGTTTTTACTGTTTGGAGATAATTTTGCACTCCTCCGGTTTCTAGGGACCGTCCCCTGTTGCAGCTTGATCCCTCCACCGATGTTCCTGTGGAACAGGCCACCACAGCTCTACAGCTATCCGTGGCCCTGGAATCCCTTCTTCTCTCTGCTTGGTGTCACCTGGACCCTCTGAGTCCCAGGATCTTCACCAGGAAGCGTCTCTTTCTTCTTCTCAGCTCCTGACTGACTTGGAGCTCTCCTTCTACTTCTCCTCCTTGCCTGCCTCCTGCAGACCTCCTCCTCCTTCCCCACTTTCTCTCAGACTTCTGTTGCTTTCTCTGTGCGGACACTCTGAGCTCACAGAGCTCCTTTCTCTTTCACAGCTACATGCTGTCTCCTCACTCTCTCACTCTCTGAGGTAAACTGAAACTCTGACCTTCCTTTCTCTGACTGCTCTCTGATGGCTCCTCCCACCTCCCCAGTTGCTAAGCTGTACCCTATAGGAGCAGGGATGGGTCTTACGGCCCCTCCCAGCATGCAGCATGGGAGGGTAACTGCCACTGTCCGTGGTCCCAGTATGTACCTAACAATGGGTGTTGTGTAGATTTACCAGGGGACCGGTGTTCACTCCTTTCCTCACCCAGAATGGGGCATCACACCGCTGGATGGGGTGCAATGTCCTGTGGCGACGGAAGCCTCAGGGGCGCCACACTCCCCCACAGCGAATCCTAGCACGTCCTCGGGCTGAAAAACAACAGAAAATGTGGAAAGAAACTGCAAAAACATTTTTACATGCATGTAACGAAAACAATAAAACTTTTCTTCCCTTTATGGGAGGCACAGATACTTGAACGTTGCAAAACTTTCTTACAAAGAAACTCTATATGTGCACTTCCAGTCCATTGCACGGTTTGGGCACTTCCCCCATAATTCTGGTAGGGGGCACAACAGGTGCAACTATATACATCTTGGCTACAACAAGTCCAGTAGCCTGGCAGTTCGTTCAGCTTTCTCAAGCTACAAAGGAAAAAACAAAACCAGCCACTAAGTCCAGTGGCCTGGTTACACAGGACACATTACACATTCACATTCACCGGGGACCACATTCCAGTTCCGTGGCCCGGTACACATAAACATGAGGGGGTGACATCTTCAAAAAGTACAAGGGGCAGTAAGGCTGGAAAGGTGTCATCTTCAAAAAGCACATTAGGGCAGCACAAAAGGGACATCTTCACAAAGAATGAGGGGCAGACAGGGGCTATGTACAGTTCAGCATCTTCTTTTCCTTTTCTTAATTGCAGAGGTCATGCTGCGGCAGGGCCCTGGACAGCATGCAGGCCGTGCTCAGACTGGTCTGAGTCCCTTGGCCCTGTTCTGCAGCCATTGCGGGGCTGCTGCGGGGTGATGGTATCAGAGCTGCGTCCCTGTCTTTGCGGGCCGCACCTGGCATGGCTGCGGCCTGGGCTTGGCGGGTCGCACCTGCGGCGTGGATTAACATTGCCGCTGAGGCGGGATCTTGTTTGGCCGAGCGGTGCATCACTGCTGGGGCCTGAGCTGGACGGGCCGGGCTTGGCGTCGCTGCTGCGGCGTGGATGGGCGTCGCTCCGGCGGCAAAATCTTGGTGGGCCGCACCTGGCGTGGCTGCGGCCTGGATCGGTGTCGCCGTGCCGGGCGTCTCTCCAGGGACCGCGGGCATGGCAACGGGGGTTGGGGCACTCGCGCCGGGCGTCTCCAGGGACCGCGGGCATGGCAGCGGGGGTTGGGTCACTCGCGCCGGCAGGGGCAGCATGGGACTCACCCAGATCTAGGCCGGAGATGCTCTGCAGCAGGATCGGCATCGCTGGTGTGGACTCTGGATGGACGTGGGCATCACCCCCACGCAGGCTTCGCTGCACAGACTTCTGCAGACTCCTCATGGCCAGCACCATCTCCTTCCCCCACACGGCTGTCTCCCATCTGCTCTGCTTCTTCATCCCGTCAGCCATCCTTCCGACCTCAGCCTCCAGCTCAGCGGCGGTCACAGGCCTGATCCAGGTGAGCTCCTCCTGGCCTCCGCTTACAGGAGCCATTTTCTCTCTTCCTCCAGACAGCAGCATTAACTGCCTGTCCGTTTCTTAGCGCGCCATTTTTCTCTCCTCCGCTCTCCATAGCGGGCACTGCTTCACGCTCTTCGCCTGACAAGGGGGCGGAGCTTATTTTCGCGCTCTTTCTACAGGCACGCCCCCCTTCTTCCCGCGCTCAGCAGCGCTAATGGCGGCGGTTTTCACAGTAGAACACACAGTTTTGTCACACGGTTCTTCAGGCGCACAGTACCCGGTGGGACCGGGCACGAAATCCTGTTCGTGACGCCAAAGTTGACTCGCCCACCCCAAGGCTATGGGACACCCGGTGCCAGGCCGGACTAGTCCGGGGGTAGTCAGTGGTGGCGGGGCCCGACTCCGTGGCCCTGGTGGGTGTCAGTTAAATATGGCTGGTGACTTGGGGTTTGTGTTCGTGACGCCACCTGTGGTATGCGGCTATTAAGCCACCGCTGCTGTGTGAGGCCTCCGGGGTGATGATATGGCAGCAATGGTGGTACTGCTCCCCACAGGTGGAGCGGTGCCCCGGGGCACAGTTGGTGCTCGTGAGAGTCTATGGTGTAGTGGAAGTCTAAGCAGACAGAATAACAGAGGCAACACCAAGGGTGCAGTTTCAAGTTGTTTACTCACACATCCTGGTAGGAGCTCACTGGTGCCCTCAGTCGACTGGAACCCACTGTCAGGGACCTCCACCGTTTCTGGGTGATTCCTGGAGTGAAAACCGGTACCCTTCTCTCTAAGGTGTCTCTGTCTTCAGCTGTCTTCCTAAGCCTAGCTCTTTTAGGATGAACCTGCTCGGCCTCCACTACAGCCTCCAGGCTGGGGGGTCACCTGTCGGATGATTCTCCCTTTTCTAGAGGTTCTGCTGTGGGCTGTGGCCCGGGGAGTTTACAACTTTCCCTGGGCCTCGGTTTTTACTGTTTGGAGATAATTTTGCACTCCTCCGGGTTCTAGGGACCGTCCCCTGTTGCAGCTTGATCCCTCCACCGATGTTCCTGTGGAACAGGCCACCACAGCTCTACAGCTATCCGTGGCCCTGGAATCCCCTCTTCTCTCTGCTTGGTGTCACCTGGACCCTCTGAGTCCCAGGATCTTCACCAGGAAGCGTCTCTTTCTTCTTCTCAGCTCCTGACTGACTTGGAGCTCTCCTTCTACTTCACCTCCTTGCCTACCTCCTGCAGACCTCCTCCTTCCCCACTCTCTCTCAGACTTCTGTTGCTTTCTCTGTGTGGACACTCTGAGCTCACAGAGCTCCTTTCTCTTTCACAGCTACATGCTGTCTCCTCACTCTCTCACTCTCTGAGGTAAACTGAAACTCTTACCTTCCTTTCTCTGACTGCTCTCTGATGGCTCCTCCCACCTCCCCAGTTGCTAAGCTGTAACCTATAGGAGCAGGGATGGGTCTTACGGCCCCTCCCAGCATGCAGCATGGGAGGGTAACTGCCACTGTCCCTGGTCCCAGTATGTACCTAACAATGGGTGTTGTGTAGATTTACCAGGGGACCGGTGTTCACTCCTTTCCTCACCCAGAATGGGGCATCACACCGCTGAATGGGGTGCAATGTCCTGTGGCGACGGAAGCCTCAGGGGCGCCACACTTGCACTGAAGACTTGTTAAGGGTATTAGCTCTATCACCAGTACAAAGTAAGGGGAAATGAGGGTTTATAAAGACATCAAGAAGCGTGCTGATGAAAAACAGCTGAAAGGATGAGGAACTATGCAGGGTTCTAAAGGGAAAGGGATGAAAACCAAGCAGAGGAGAAACATAAGGTAAATCCACAATGTCTGGCACCAAAACCTATCACATACCTAGCTCCACTTAGGTAACTTCAAGTATGCAGACAAAGTCTATTCAATATCAGACCCAAACAGGGAAAACAGATCCATATCCAGCAAATTGAAAGGAAGACTGGTGGCACTCACCCTTGGTAAAAAAAAACAGTCTTCCTTTCTTTTTGCTTGATAAGAAACATAAGATACCAAATACACCAAGCAGGAATAATAGACGTTCAGTGAGCAGTTTGCGCAGCCAAATGCTGTGACTTTCTATAGTCAGACACCACAGGATTGTCTGTCACCCATGACACGCCCGTGACAATAAGTATTTGATCACCTACCAACCAGCAGGAATTCTGGCTCTCACAAATTTGTTTTATATTATTTATGAAGCCGTCCCACTCATTACCTGTATTAAATGTACTTATTTGAATTTGTTTCCTGTATAAAAGACACCTGTCTGCACAATCAATCAAACCCCAACCTCTCCACCATGGTTGAGTTCAAAGAGCTATTTAAGGACACTAAGGACAAAATTGTAGATTTATACAAGCTGGGATGAGCTACAGGACAACAGGCAAGCAGTGTGGAGAAAAGGCAACAACTGTTGGCGCAATTTTTAGAAAATGGAAGAAACACGGGATGACTGTCAATCTTACTTGGTCTGGGGTTCCATGCAAGACATCGCCTTGTGGGGTAAGGAAGATTCTGAGAAAGGTTAGGAATCAGCTCAGTTCTACACAGAAAGACCTGGTCAACGACTTGAATAGAGCTGGGAACACAGTCTCAAAGATTACAGTTAGTAACACACTATGCTATTATGGATTAAAATCCTGCAGGGCATGCAAAGTCACCTTGTTCATGCCAGCACATGTCCAGGCCCGTTTAAACTTCAGCAATGACCATGCCACCAATGATACACAGGAGGCATGTGCTTTTTGGTATCAACTCCACTTGCCGTGTTTGAAGGAAGAAGACGGATGAGTACAACCTGTGGAACACCATTCTAACCGTGAAGCATGGGGGTGGAAACATCATGCTATGGAGGTACTTTTCTACAAAGGGGACAGGATAACTTCACTATATTGAAGGGAGGATGGATGGATTCATTTATTGTGAGATTTGTCCAACAATCTCCTTCACTCTGTAAGACCACTGAAGATGGGTCGTGGCTGTGTCTTCCAGCATGACAATGACCCAAAAGACACAGCCAGGGCAACTAGCCCTGTAAGTAGCATTTCAAGGTCTTAGAGTGACCTAGTTAGTCTTAAGACATGTGTGACGCTCCTGGACTAGTCAGGTCGTCACAGGGTACTGCACGCTCTTCATCTTCCTGTGCAGGATTCAACCCCCCCCATGGTTCTGGGTTCCCAACTTGCAGTAGTGCTCCACCAGCATCTAAAAATCCTAATCACACCTTGCACCACAACCTGTCAGGCACACCAGTGGGCTGCTAAGCTGGAATAGGGCCGCCCACCTAGGGGTCAGGCAGGGAGGTGGGAGGTGACAAGTCAGAACAGTGGTAGCGCTCGAGCTGTGAGTAGCTAGGAGAAAGCTGGGAGTTGGTGCTCCCATAGGAAAACGTAGATTTGGTTTCAGACGGTGGTCTGGACCCGGAGGAGTCGGAGACCCGGTCGCGGGAGATTGGGACTGGGTGTTGGCTTAGTCAAGGAGGACGGTCGGCAGCTGCAGTCCAATAGCCGGTCATGGGTCTATCGCAACAAGGGGGATAGGGCTTTCCAAGCAAAGCAGCCCACTGAAATCCCAAATGTAAGCTCCTGAGAGCAAGCTCCTCTGCTACCCATAGTAGGGAGCGGGGCTCGGACAGCTCCCAGCTTACGGGCCACCTGAACACTTTCAAATTCTGCGCACAGAGGCAGGTTACAGACCACCAGGCAGTGCTGCAGGAGTCGGAAGCCGGAAGACCTCCCCAAGAGGGCAGCGGCACCCAGAGACTTGGTTTACTACGTTGTCGGTATCTGCTTTCCTTCTGAGTGAGTACCTGATTAACACCTGCGACCAGCGAGCCTGCGCTCCCCCTGCAATGCATCTGTTAGGGCCAGGTGGACGGGCAGACCCAGGAGGTGGATCCACTGGGCCGAACTCCTTGATGATGGTAAGGGGTCCGGTAGCTGGAGCACTATAGGCAGCAGAACAGTCCGTGCACAAGAGTATAACGGAGAAGTCCCTGGGACCACGGCGTCACTGATGGTAGTCCGGGTGACGGAGCTCAGGTTCGGAAGCCGAGAAGATGTCAGGCGGAGTCCGGAATCTTTGGAGCGAGATGACGGGTCACCGCAGGGATCCAAGATGGTACGGACTGTCAGGATGGCAGATAGGCAGCGTTCGGGGTTCGGGATTCGGCAGGACCGGATGGCGAGGCAGGCTCGGCTCTAGAAGAGAGAGAGGTGAGTATCTCACAGGAACACAAGGAGACCTGACTCCTAGCTTGAGAAACACGAAGATCAGGCCCCGCCCACTTGGACATTAACCCCTTTATACCCTGTACCTGTGTGCTTCATTTCCTGTTAATGGACGCTGGCCCTTTAAGAAAGGGTCAATGACCGCGCGTGCGCCCTAATGCGCATGCGCGCGGCCCGAGTGCCAGAAGCCAGAGCAGGAAGCTGGGAGGAGGAAGCAGCAGAGCCGGGCTGGGGCTGAGAAGCCGACGGGCGCCGGGAGCGGGGACCAGGACGCCGGGGACGCGCCGGCAATGGATGCAGGAGAGCGGGGAGCGGCGGTGACCGGACCGAGGAACCGGGGAGCGTGACAGGTGAGCCGGGGAGCAGCGCAGGAGACCCGGGGAGCGTGACAGTACCCCCCCCACACCCCCCTCCCCGCAACCGGGACAGGAAGGCACGGATCAGCGGAGTGCCCACATTCTCCCGGGGCTCCCAGGACCTATCCTCAGGACCATACCCTGCCCAGTCCACCAGGAAGAACTGTCGACCCCGTACGGTCTTCATGGCCACGATATCTCTTACCGCATAGATGTCATCATCGGCAATTGGAGGAGGAGCCGAACCGGCAGCAGCGGAGAAGGGACCAAGGACAACCGGCTTGAGCAGGGAGACGTGGAAGAAGTTGGGTATCCTCATCGTGGCCGGGAGCTGTAGCTTGTAGGAGACCTCATTGATCTTGCTGAGGACTTTCAACGGCCCGATGTAGCGAGGACCCAGCTTGTAGGATGGTATCTTCAATCGGACGTACTTGGAAGCAAGCCAGACTAGATCTCCAGGAGAGAAACACGGAGGGTCCAGACGTCTCTTGTCTGCGTGTCTCTTCATCCGCAGGGAAGCACGCCCAAGGGACGCCTTGACAGAGTCCCAAATGGTTGCAAAGTCACGGGCTACAGCATCAGCAGCAGGGACATCCGAAGAAGGGGATACAGGCAATGGGACGGAGGGCTGAAGTCCGTAAACGACAATAAAGGGAGAGCTGGAGGAGGACTCACTGACGTGGTGGTTATGGGAGAATTCAGCCCATGGAAGAAGCGTGGACCAGTCGTCGTGATGGGCGTTGACGTAGTGACGTAAGAAGGAGGTCAAGATTTGATTGACCCTTTCCACTTGGCCATTAGACTGAGGATGGTAGGCAGAAGAAAAGTCCAGAGTCACTCCAAGATGTTTGCAGAGAGCCCTCCAGAAGCTGGAGGTGAACTGAGTTCCTCTGTCGGACACGATGTGTGATGGAAAGCCATGCAAGCGGAAGATGTGATGTATATAGGCGTCCGCGAGTTCCTGAGCAGAGGGCAGTCCAGCCATAGGGACGAAATGAGCCATTTTAGAGAACCGATCCACCACGACCCATATGACTGTGTGTCCGGAGGACAGGGGCAAGTCCGTAATAAAGTCCATCGCAATGTGTTGCCACGGAATTGAGGGTATAGGTAGAGGCAGCAGACGGCCATATGGCAGGTGTTTGGGCGTCTTGTTCCTGGCACAAGAGGAGCAGGCAGAGACAAAAGCAGCGACGTCCGTGCGAAGGGATGGCCACCAGTAATGACGTACAATCGCACTCCATGTTCTCTTCTGACCAGCATGACCGGCTGTTTTCGAGGCATGGCCCCAGTGTAATACTTTTTGCCTGTCAGTCTCAGAGACATAGGTCTTCCCGGGCGGTATCTGGGCCAGGTTGACAGGGGCTACCTGAATGATTTTACTAGGACAGATGATGGGTTGGGATGTCTCCTCCTCTTGCTCCATGGGCATGAAAGACCTGGACAAGGCATCAGCGCGTACATTCTTGTCCGCGGGTCGGAAATGGAGTTGGAAATCGAACCTGGCAAAGAACAAGGACCACCTGGCTTGCCGTGGGTTCAATCGCTGAGCGGACCGCAGGTATTCTAGGTTCTTGTGGTCCGTGTAAATGATCACAGGGTACACTGCTCCCTCCAGAAGGTAGCGCCATTCCTCCAGAGCCAGTTTGACTGCCAATAGCTCTCGATCTCTGATGGTGTAGTTGCGTTCAGGCGCTGA
Source organism: Anomaloglossus baeobatrachus (assembly GCF_048569485.1). Classification (NCBI taxonomy): domain Eukaryota; kingdom Metazoa; phylum Chordata; class Amphibia; order Anura; family Aromobatidae; genus Anomaloglossus; species Anomaloglossus baeobatrachus. The sequence continues at coordinate 168,026,968 of NC_134356.1, forward strand.
GAAGCTCTTGGAGAAGAAACCGCAAGTCACCATCTTCCCGGAGGAGGACTTCTGCATGAGCACTGCTCCGGCTCCCGAGGAGGAGGCATCCACCTCCAAGGTGAACTGGCGGTTTAACTCCGGACAGTGGAGTACAGGAGAGGAGGCAAATGCCCGCTTCAGAGAGCCAAACGTGGCGTCGGCCGCCGGTGACCAGTCCTTTGGGTTAGCCTCCTTCTTGGTCAAGGCGGAGAGAGGAGCAGTCAGAGCAGAAAAGTGAGGGATGAACTGGCGGTAATAGTTGGCGAATCCCAGAAAGCGTTGGATTGCCTTCAGTCCAGAAGGAGGAGGCCAGTTGAGAATGGAGGAGACCTTTTTTGGATCCATCTGCAGTCCGGTATCGGAGATGATGTAACCCAGGAAGGGGAGAGAAGACTGCTCAAAGACGCACTTCTCGTACTTGGCATACAGACGATTCTCTCTGAGTCTTTGTAGAACCAGCTGTACGTTCTCTCTGTGGGTCTGGAGGTCCGGAGAGAAGACAAGGATATCATCCAGATACACCACCACACAGACGTAGAGAAGGTCCCGGAAAACGTCGTTCACCAATTCTTGAAAGACTGCTGGTGCGTTACACAGGCCGAAGGGCATCACGCAGTATTCATAGTGTCCATCGCGAGTATTGAACGCGGTCTTCCATTCGTCCCCAGAGCGGATGCGGACTAGGTTGTAGGCACCCCGAAGATCCAACTTGGTGAACACACGAGCTCCTCTAAGCCGGTCAAACAATTCGGGGATGAGCGGCAGAGGGTACTTGTTTTTAACGGTGATTTGGTTCAATCCCCGGTAGTCTATACATGGGCGTAAGTCGCCTTCTTTCTTCTTCACGAAGAAGAAGCCTGCTCCAGCAGGAGAGGAGGATCTCCGAATGAATCCCCTTGCCAGGCTCTCTGTGATGTAAGTAGACATGGCCCTTGTTTCGGCTGGAGACAATGGATATATCCGTCCTCGAGGTGGTGTTGTTCCCGGGAGCAGGTCGATGGCACAATCGTAAGGACGATGTGGCGGAAGTACCTCAGATTCCTTCTTATCAAAGACGTCCGTGAAGGACCAATAGGCCGAGGGCAGTCCCGGTAGGTTCTCTGGAACCGGAGGTCGTCGGATGGGTTGTATGGTCTTCAGACATTTATCATGGCACGAAGAGCCCCATCGGGTGATTTCACCAGTGCCCCAGCTGACGGATGGTTCGTGTGTCCGTAACCAGGGAAGTCCCAGCAAGATTTGATGGGACATGTGTGGGAAGACGTAGAGAGCGATGTTCTCGGTGTGAAGGGCACCGATACGCAGTTCCACCGGCCTGGTGATCCAGGAGATGGTGTCAGAGAGGGGTCTCCCATCCACAGAGGCAATCACTAGGGGCTTGTCGAGTGGAGTAACAGGCACCTGGTACTTGTCCACCGTGGCCTGCTGGATGAAATTGCCTGCGGCCCCAGAATCGAGGTATGCCTCAGCCGTGAACCGCGTCTCTCCCGTTGTCACTTGCACAGTCCACGTAACCAGGTCTGAGAGAGTCCCAGCACCTAGGGTGGCCTCTCCTACCAACCCTAGGCTTTGGAGTTTCCCGGCCTCTCTGGACAGGAGCGTAGCAGGTGTGTGCCCTCTCCGCAGTAAAAGCAGAGGCCCTTGGCGAGCCGCTCGGCTCGACGTTGTTCAGACTGCCGCACTCGGTCGATCTGCATGGGCTCGTGGACGGGGGCCCCAGATGCCGTTGACTGAAGTACGGCGGGCTTCTGCGGAGGAGAGGAATGCCGTACCGGACGTCTCTCACGGGACACTTCCTTGGATCGCTCCTGAAAGCGAATGTCCACTCGAGTCGCTAGGGTAATCAGGGCATCCAGGGTGGACGGTACGTCACGACCCGCCAGCTCATCTTTAATTCGCCCCGAGAGTCCTTCCCAGAAGGCGGCGGTTAGGGCCTCGTTGTTCCACCCGAGTTCCGAAGCCAAGGTGCGAAACCGGATTGCGTATTGACCCACCGTCAGAGTCCCCTGACGTAACCGGAGAAGAGATGAAGCAGACGCGGAGGCGCGTCCGGGCTCGTCAAAGGTGCCACGGAATGCCTGCAGGAACACCTGGATGTTCGTGGTCACAGGATCCCCCTTCTCCCACAAGGGGTTCATCCACGCCAGGGCCTCACCCTCTAGATGGGACATGATGAAGGCGACCTTGGCTTGGTCGGAGGCAAACAAATGCGGCAGCTGCGTGAAATGGAGGGAGCATTGGTTTATGAATCCCCTGCAGGTCTTGGGGTCTCCGGCGTACCGGGGTGGTGAGGCCAAACAAAGTCTGGAAGCATCCGAAGAAGTCGCCACGGGAGCTGGAGCCGTGGATTGACTAGTGGAAGCCCGGGATGCTGAAGACGTAACTGACGCTTGTAGCGTGTTCAGGCGGGCGTCCACAGAAGACATGAATTGGAGCATGCGGGTCTGAGTCTCACGCTGGCGTTGGAGTTCCTCCTTTACGGCTGCTAGTGCTTCAGCGGGATCCATGGCCTGATCTTACTGTTAGGGCCAGGTGGACGGGCAGACCCAGGAGGTGGATCCACTGGGCCGAACTCCTTGATGATGGTAAGGGGTCCGGTAGCTGGAGCACTATAGGCAGCAGAACAGTCCGTGCACAAGAGTATAACGGAGATGTCCCTGGGACCACGGCGTCACTGATGGTAGTCCGGGTGACGGAGCTCAGGTTCGGAAGCCGAGAAGATGTCAGGCGGAGTCCGGAACCTTTGGAGCGAGATGACGGGTCACCACAGGGATCCGAGATGGTACGGACTGTCAGGATGGCAGATAGGCAGCGTTCGGGGTTCGGGATTCGGCAGGACCGGACGGCGAGGCAGGCTCGGCTCTAGAAGAGAGAGAGGTGAGTATCTCACAGGAACACAAGGAGACCTGACTCCTAGCTTGAGAAACACGAAGATCAGGCCCCGCCCACTTGGAAATTAACCCCTTTATACCCTGTACCTGTGTGCTTCATTTCCTGTTAATGGACGCTGGCCCTTTAAGAAAGGGTCAATGACCGCGCGCGCGCCCTAATGCGCATGCGCGCGGCCCGAGTGCCAGAAGCCAGAGCAGGAAGCTGGGAGGAGGAAGCAGCAGAGCCGGGCTGGGGCTGAGAAGCCGACGGGCGCCGGGAGCGGGGACGCGCCGGCAATGGATGCAGGAGAGCGGGGAGCGGTGGTGACCGGACCGAGGAACCGGGGAGCGTGACAGGTGAGCCGGGGAGCAGCGCAGGAGACCCGGGGAGCGTGACAGCATCCCACCATTCGGGGTCCTGGGGCCTATCCCTACAAGTGGAGGGTAACGTCATCTGGCTGCCCCACTCCATCACCCTGGGTACTCCCAACGGCAGCGGCGGTACTCCCTATTACCGCACACCACGGGTGGAGTCACAAAGTATCTAACTCCCCTGTAAATAACCCCCCATCACGTTTTGGTGTGACCTTGAGCCCCCGGGTCCGGAGACCCTCGAGCCACGAGTAGTAACACCCGGATCCAAGCGGTTCGACCGCTGCTGGGGCGGGACTCGTCTGAAACGTGTGCAAACGTGGTCAAGAACTACAGGAAACATCTGACCTCTGTAATTGCAAACAAGAGTTCTGTACCAAAGATTAAGTTCTGTTTTTGTATTGTATCAAAAACTTATTTCATTCAATAAAATGCAAATTAATTATTTAAAAATCATATAATGTGATTTTCTGGATTTTTTTTGGAGGGATTCTGTCTGTCACAGTTCAAGTGTATCGACAATAAAAACTACAGACTTTCCCATTTTATGTAGGTGGAAAAATGTGCAAAATCAGCAGTGTTTAAAACAATTATTTTCCTCACTGTAGATAGATAGATACAACAATACACATAACTATTTAGCAGAATTAATAAATATTCAAAGGGAAAAAAATGACATGGGGCCTCCCTAATTTTCAAAAGCAGCAGCTGCAGGCTGCAACTCTCAATTTTCATCTGTAACTTGGCTGGTTATCAAAATAGACAGGATCTCACGCTGTATTTTTCAGAAATGTAAATAATTTATTTAAAAAAGAAAAAAAGACGTGGGGTGCCCCCCATTTTTCTTAACCAGCCAAAGTACAGCAGACAGCTGGAAGCTGGTATTATTAGGGTGGGAAGGGCTATGATTACTGGTCCCTTCTTAGCCAAAAAATAGCAGCCTGCAGTGGCCCCAGAAGTGGTGCAACCATTAGATGCAGGAATTCTGGCACTGTAACCGACTCTCCCCAATTGCCCTGGTGTGGTGGAAATTTATTTAAAAAAAAACTAAAAAACCCCAAAACCTTGAGGTTCCAATGTAATCCAACGTAGTCCAGGAGTCTCCTGCATTTTACAGTCGATGCTCCACTATACCGGGGATAACGGCTGACTGGTACCTGCATATAGCTGTACAGTGGGCCCCTAGAGTCAACTCCCCCCTGTGGGCCCCAGGCACCCCGTCCAACCCGGCTCAGCACAGAGAACTGCCGTCCAGCTTTATCACTTTGGAGGCTGGTGGAGTTTCATCCACCAGGTTAATCAGGGGGGCACTGTGCATCCACAATATGTGTACCCCATAAAGCCTGCAATGTGTTACTCCAGCTGAGGCTGCGGAACACAGCAGAAGGGCAGCCATCAGAGGGCAGAAGTACCAGTATTAATGGCAGCCTATCTGCACTAAGCAATGGCTGGAAATCTGACATCTGTGACTTTTGGTTTACCATAAAAAAAATGAAGAGACAACCCTGCCAGCCCCCAGCAGTATTCATCAGAGAAGCTTTGCCTGTGACATTGCTGCAGTCCTTCTATAATACACACATTGTAACGACTTTCAGGGATTTCTGTGAAAAATCTCTAGTGCTGCAATCTCTATATTGGACACCAGAGGGCGCCCATGCACCATGTACAGCTTCAGACCAGCGCACGCTGCAGGCTGAATCACGTGACATTCTGTCCTTCTGCCCGGAAGAGGAAATAAGCGCAGGAAGTGGCAGGGTGACCTGAGCTCGGCATTGAAGCGCACAGCGGCAAGGTGAGGGCTGTGTTCACATTGTACTTTGATGCTTAGTCTAGCCCGGGCTCAGTGCGGTCACTGGCAGTAGCTGAGCACGTTAGGGAGCTTTTCTGTCATGTCTACTGCTCTCTGTTTACATACTGGGGGGCGACTTAGGGGTTAAACTAAAGGAAAAATAAACATGAGATTGCGAGGAACGGATTGTAAGGGTCTATTGGCTGCTTATTACAGCTCCTGAAGTGCTTGTCAGCAAGTCACACAGCAGTGCCCCCACCCGCCTCTGTGGGGTACGATCTTTTGCCCCCGAGTGTGATGCCCCCAGTCACACAGCAGTGCCCCCCACCCACCTCTGTGGGGTACGATCTTTTCCAAGCCCCCGAGTGTGATGCCCCCAGTCACACAGCAGTGCCCCCCACCCACCTCTGTGGGGTATGATCTTTTCCAAGCCCCCGAGTGTGATGCCCCCAGTCACACAGCAGTGCCCCCCCCCACCCGCCTCTGTGGGGTACGATCTTTTCCAAGCCCCCGAGTGTGATGCCCCCAGTCACACAGCAGTGCCCCTCACCCACCTCTGTGGGGTACGATCTGTTGCCCCCGAGTGTGATGCCCCCAGTCACACAGCAGTGCCCCTCACCCACCTCTGTGGGGTACGATCTTTTGCCCCCGAGTGTGATGCCCCCAGTCACACAGCAGTGCCCCTCACCCACCTCTGTGGGGTACGATCTTTTCCAAGCCCCCGAGTGTGATGCCCCCAGTCACACAGCAGTGCCCCCCCCCCACCCACCTCTGTGGGGTACGATCTTTTCCAAGCCCCCGAGTGTGATGCCCCCAGTCACACAGCAGTGCCCCCCACCCGCCTCTGTGGGGTACGATCTTTTCCAAGCCCCCGAGTGTGATGCCCCCAGTCACACAGCAGTGCCCCTCACCCACCTCTGTGGGGTACAATCTTTTGCCCCCGAGTGTGATGCCCTCAGTCACACAGCAGTGCCCCTCACCCACCTCTGTGGGGTATGATCTTTTCCAAGCCCCCGAGTGTGATGCCCTCAGTCACACAGCAGTGCCCCTCACCCACCTCTGTGGGGTACGATCTTTTGCCGCCGAGTGTGATGCCCCCAGTCACACAGCAGTGCCCCCACACCCACCTCTGTGGGGTACGATCTTTTGCCCCCGAGTGTGATGCCCCCAGTCACACAGCAGTGCCCCTCACCCGCCTCTGTGGGGTACGATCTTTTCCAAGCCCCCGAGTGTGATGCCCCCAGTCACACAGCAGTGTCCCCCACCCGCCTCTGTGGGGTACGATCTTTTCCAAGCCCCCGAGTGTGCTGCCCCCAGTCACACAGCAGTGCCCCTCACCCACCTCTGTGGGGTACGATCTTTTGCCCCGAGTGTGATGACCCCAGTCACACACCAGTGCCCCCCCAACCACCTCTGTGGGGTACGATCTTTTGCCCCGGAGTGTGATGCCTCCAGTCACACAGCAGTGCCCCCACACCCACCTCTGTGGGGTACGATCTTTTCCAAGCCCCCGAGTGTGATGCCCTCAGTCACACAGCAGTGCCCCTCACCCACCTCTGTGGGGTACGATCTTTTCCAAGCTCCCGAGTGTGATGTCCCCAGTCACACAGCAGTGCCCCCCACCCGCCTCTGTGGGGTACGATCTTTTCCAAGCCCCCGAGTGTGATGCCCCCAGTCACACAGCAGTGTCCCCCACCCGCCTCTGTGGGGTACGATCTTTTCCAAGCCCCCGAGTGTGATGCCCCCAGTCACACAGCAGTGCCCCTCACCCACCTCTGTGGGGTACGATCTTTTGCCCCCGAGTGTGATGCCCTCAGTCACACAGCAGTGCCCCTCACCCACCTCTGTGGGGTACGATCTTTTCCAAGCCCCCGAGTGTGATGCCCTCAGTCACACAGCAGTGACCCTCACCCGCCTCTGTGGGGTACGATCTTTTGCCCCGAGTGTGATGACCCCAGTCACACACCAGTGCCCCCCCCAACCACCTCTGTGGGGTACGATCTTTTGCCCCGGAGTGTGATGCCTCCAGTCACACAGCAGTGCCCCACACCCACCTCTGTGGGGTACGATCTTTTCCAAGCCCCCGAGTGTGATGCCCTCAGTCACACAGCAGTGCCCCTCACCCACCTCTGTGGGGTACGATCTTTTGCCCCCGAGTGTGATGCCCCCAGTCACACAGCAGTGCCCCCACACCCACCTCTGTGGGGTACGATCTTTTCCAAGCCCCCGAGTGTGATGCCCTCAGTCACACAGCAGTGCCCCTCACCCACCTCTGTGGGGTACGATCTTTTGCCCCCGATTGTGATGCCCCCAGTCACACAGCAGTGCCCCTCACCCACCTCTGTGGGGTACGATCTTTTCCAAGCCCCCGAGTGTGATGCCCCCAGTCACACAGCAGTGCCCCCCACCCACCTCTGTGGGGTACGATCTTTTCCAAGCCCCCGAGTGTGATGCCCCCAGTCACACAGCAGTGCCCCCCACCCACCTCTGTGGGGTACGATCTTTTCCAAGCCCCCGAGTGTGATGCCCCCAGTCACACAGCAGTGCCCCCCACCCACCTCTGTGGGGTACGATCTTTTCCAAGCCCCCGAGTGTGATGCCCCCAGTCACACAGCAGTGCCCCCCACCCACCTCTGTGGGGTACGATCTTTTCCAAGCCCCCGAGTGTGATGCCCCCAGTCACACAGCAGTGCCCCCCACCCACCTCTGTGGGGTACGATCTTTTCCAAGCCCCGAGTGTGATGCCCCCAGTCACACAGCAGTGCCCCCCACCCACCTCTGTGGGGTATGATCTTTTCCAAGCCCCCGAGTGTGATGCCCCCAGTCACACAGCAGTGCCCCCCCCCACCCGCCTCTGTGGGGTACGATCTTTTCCAAGCCCCCGAGTGTGATGCCCCCAGTCACACAGCAGTGCCCCCCCCCACCCGCCTCTGTGGGGTACGATCTTTTCCAAGCCCCCGAGTGTGATGCCCCCAGTCACACAGCAGTGCCCCTCACCCACCTCTGTGGGGTACGATCTGTTGCCCCCGAGTGTGATGCCCCCAGTCACACAGCAGTGCCCCTCACCCACCTCTGTGGGTACGATCTTTTGCCCCCGAGTGTGATGCCCCCAGTCACACAGCAGTGCCCCTCACCCACCTCTGTGGGGTACGATCTTTTCCAAGCCCCCGAGTGTGATGCCCCCAGTCACACAGCAGTGCCCCCCCCCACCCACCTCTGTGGGGTACGATCTTTTCCAAGCCCCCGAGTGTGATGCCCCCAGTCACACAGCAGTGCCCCCCACCCGCCTCTGTGGGGTACGATCTTTTCCAAGCCCCCGAGTGTGATGCCCCCAGTCACACAGCAGTGCCCCTCACCCACCTCTGTGGGGTACGATCTTTTGCCCCCGAGTGTGATGCCCTCAGTCACACAGCAGTGCCCCTCACCCACCTCTGTGGGGTATGATCTTTTCCAAGCCCCCGAGTGTGATGCCCTCAGTCACACAGCAGTGCCCCTCACCCACCTCTGTGGGGTACGATCTTTTGCCGCCGAGTGTGATGCCCCCAGTCACACAGCAGTGCCCCCACACCCACCTCTGTGGGGTACGATCTTTTCCAAGCCCCCGAGTGTGATGCCCCCAGTCACACAGCAGTGTCCCCCACCCGCCTCTGTGGGGTACGATCTTTTCCAAGCCCCCGAGTGTGCTGCCCCCAGTCACACAGCAGTGCCCCCTCACCCACCTCTGTGGGGTACGATCTTTTTGCCCCGAGTGTGATGACCCCAGTCACACACCAGTGCCCCCCAACCACCTCTGTGGGGTACGATCTTTTGCCCCGGAGTGTGATGCCTCCAGTCACACAGCAGTGCCCCCACACCCACCTCTGTGGGGTACGATCTTTTCCAAGCCCCCGAGTGTGATGCCCTCAGTCACACAGCAGTGCCCCTCACCCACCTCTGTGGGGTACGATCTTTTGCCCCCGAGTGTGATGCCTCCAGTCACACAGCAGTGCCCCCACACCCACCTCTGTGGGGTACGATCTTTTCCAAGCCCCCGAGTGTGATGCCCTCAGTCACACAGCAGTGCCCCTCACCCACCTCTGTGGGGTACGATCTTTTCCAAGCTCCCGAGTGTGATGTCCCCAGTCACACAGCAGTGCCCCCCACCCGCCTCTGTGGGGTACGATCTTTTCCAAGCCCCGAGTGTGATGCCCCCAGTCACACAGCAGTGTCCCCCACCCGCCTCTGTGGGGTACGATCTTTTCCAAGCCCCCGAGTGTGATGCCCCCAGTCACACAGCAGTGCCCCTCACCCACCTCTGTGGGGTACGATCTTTTGCCCCCGAGTGTGATGCCCTCAGTCACACAGCAGTGCCCCTCACCCACCTCTGTGGGGTACGATCTTTTCCAAGCCCCCGAGTGTGATGCCCTCAGTCACACAGCAGTGACCCTCACCCGCCTCTGTGGGGTACGATCTTTTGCCCCGAGTGTGATGACCCCAGTCACACACCAGTGCCCCCCCCAACCACCTCTGTGGGGTACGATCTTTTGCCCCGGAGTGTGATGCCTCCAGTCACACAGCAGTGCCCCACACCCACCTCTGTGGGGTACGATCTTTTCCAAGCCCCCGAGTGTGATGCCCTCAGTCACACAGCAGTGCCCCTCACCCACCTCTGTGGGGTACGATCTTTTGCCCCCGAGTGTGATGCCCCAGTCACACAGCAGTGCCCCCACACCCACCTCTGTGGGGTACGATCTTTTCCAAGCCCCCGAGTGTGATGCCCTCAGTCACACAGCAGTGCCCCTCACCCACCTCTGTGGGGTACGATCTTTTGCCCCCGATTGTGATGCCCCCAGTCACACAGCAGTGCCCCTCACCCACCTCTGTGGGGTACGATCTTTTCCAAGCCCCCGAGTGTGATGCCCCCAGTCACACAGCAGTGCCCCCCACCCACCTCTGTGGGGTACGATCTTTTCCAAGCCCCCGAGTGTGATGCCCCCAGTCACACAGCAGTGCCCCCCACCCACCTCTGTGGGGTACGATCTTTTCCAAGCCCCCGAGTGTGATGCCCCCAGTCACACAGCAGTGCCCCCCACCCACCTCTGTGGGGTACGATCTTTTCCAAGCCCCCGAGTGTGATGCCCCCAGTCACACAGCAGTGCCCCCCACCCACCTCTGTGGGGTACGATCTTTTCCAAGCCCCCGAGTGTGATGCCCCAGTCACACAGCAGTGCCCCCCACCCACCTCTGTGGGGTACGATCTTTTCCAAGCCCCCGAGTGTGATGCCCCCAGTCACACAGCAGTGCCCCCCACCCACCTCTGTGGGGTATGATCTTTTCCAAGCCCCCGAGTGTGATGCCCCCAGTCACACAGCAGTGCCCCCCCCCACCCCGCCTCTGTGGGGTACGATCTTTTCCAAGCCCCCGAGTGTGATGCCCCCAGTCACACAGCAGTGCCCCCCCCCACCCGCCTCTGTGGGGTACGATCTTTTCCAAGCCCCCGAGTGTGATGCCCCCAGTCACACAGCAGTGCCCCTCACCCACCTCTGTGGGGTACGATCTGTTGCCCCCGAGTGTGATGCCCCCAGTCACACAGCAGTGCCCCTCACCCACCTCTGTGGGGTACGATCTTTTGCCCCCGAGTGTGATGCCCCCAGTCACACAGCAGTGCCCCTCACCCACCTCTGTGGGGTACGATCTTTTCCAAGCCCCCGAGTGTGATGCCCCCAGTCACACAGCAGTGCCCCCCCCACCCACCTCTGTGGGGTACGATCTTTTCCAAGCCCCCGAGTGTGATGCCCCCAGTCACACAGCAGTGCCCCCCACCCGCCTCTGTGGGGTACGATCTTTTCCAAGCCCCCGAGTGTGATGCCCCCAGTCACACAGCAGTGCCCCTCACCCACCTCTGTGGGGTACGATCTTTTGCCCCCGAGTGTGATGCCCTCAGTCACACAGCAGTGCCCCTCACCCACCTCTGTGGGGTATGATCTTTTCCAAGCCCCCGAGTGTGATGCCCTCAGTCACACAGCAGTGCCCCTCACCCACCTCTGTGGGGTACGATCTTTTGCCGCCGAGTGTGATGCCCCCAGTCACACAGCAGTGCCCCCACACCCACCTCTGTGGGGTACGATCTTTTGCCCCCGAGTGTGATGCCCCCAGTCACACAGCAGTGCCCCTCACCCGCCTCTGTGGGGTACGATCTTTTCCAAGCCCCCGAGTGTGATGCCCCCAGTCACACAGCAGTGCCCCCCCCCCCCCCCCCCCCGCCCCCCCCCTCTGTGGGGTACGATCTTTTCCAAGCCCCCGAGTGTGATGCCCCCAGTCACACAGCAGTGTCCCCCACCCGCCTCTGTGGGGTACGATCTTTTCCAAGCCCCCGAGTGTGCTGCCCCCAGTCACACAGCAGTGCCCCTCACCCACCTCTGTGGGGTACGATCTTTTGCCCCGAGTGTGATGACCCCAGTCACACACCAGTGCCCCCCAACCACCTCTGTGGGGTACGATCTTTTGCCCCGGAGTGTGATGCCTCCAGTCACACAGCAGTGCCCCCACACCCACCTCTGTGGGGTACGATCTTTTCCAAGCCCCCGAGTGTGATGCCCTCAGTCACACAGCAGTGCCCCTCACCCACCTCTGTGGGGTACGATCTTTTGCCCCCGAGTGTGATGCCTCCAGTCACACAGCAGTGCCCCCACACCCACCTCTGTGGGGTACGATCTTTTCCAAGCCCCCGAGTGTGATGCCCTCAGTCACACAGCAGTGCCCCTCACCCACCTCTGTGGGGTACGATCTTTTCCAAGCTCCCGAGTGTGATGTCCCCAGTCACACAGCAGTGCCCCCCACCCGCCTCTGTGGGGTACGATCTTTTCCAAGCCCCCGAGTGTGATGCCCCCAGTCACACAGCAGTGTCCCCCACCCGCCTCTGTGGGGTACGATCTTTTCCAAGCCCCCGAGTGTGATGCCCCCAGTCACACAGCAGTGCCCCCACACCCACCTCTGTGGGGTACGATCTTTTGCCCCGGAGTGTGATGCCTCCAGTCACACAGCAGTGCCCCACACCCACCTCTGTGGGGTACGATCTTTTCCAAGCCCCCGAGTGTGATGCCCTCAGTCACACAGCAGTGCCCCTCACCCACCTCTGTGGGGTACGATCTTTTGCCCCCGAGTGTGATGCCCCCAGTCACACAGCAGTGCCCCCACACCCACCTCTGTGGGGTACGATCTTTTCCAAGCCCCCGAGTGTGATGCCCTCAGTCACACAGCAGTGCCCCTCACCCACCTCTGTGGGGTACGATCTTTTGCCCCCGATTGTGATGCCCCCAGTCACACAGCAGTGCCCCTCACCCACTCTTTTCCAAGCCCCCGAGTGTGATGCCCCCAGTCACACAGCAGTGCCCCCCACCCACCTCTGTGGGGTACGATCTTTTCCAAGCCCCCGAGTGTGATGCCCCCAGTCACACAGCAGTGCCCCCACCCACCTCTGTGGGGTACGATCTTTTCCAAGCCCCCGAGTGTGATGCCCCCAGTCACACAGCAGTGCCCCCCACCCACCTCTGTGGGGTACGATCTTTTCCAAGCCCCCGAGTGTGATGCCCCCAGTCACACAGCAGTGCCCCCACACCACCTCTGTGGGGTACGATCTTTTCCAAGCCCCCGAGTGTGATGCCCCCAGTCACACAGCAGTGCCCCCCCACCCACCTCTGTGGGGTACGATCTTTTCCAAGCCCCCGAGTGTGATGCCCCCAGTCACACAGCAGTGCCCCCCACCCACCTCTGTGGGGTACGATCTTTTCCAAGCCCCCGAGTGTGATGCCCCCAGTCACACAGCAGTGCCCCCCACCCACCTCTGTGAGGTACGATCTTTTCCAAGCCCCCGAGTGTGATGTCCCCAGTCACACAGCAGTGCCTCTGTGGGGTACGATCTTTTGCCCCCGAGTGTGATGCCTCCAGTCACACAGCAGTGCCCCCCACCCGCCTCTGTGGGGTACGATCTTTTCCAAGCCCCCGAGTGTGATGCCCCCAGTCACACAGCAGTGCCCCTCACCCACCTCTGTGGGGTACGATCTTTTGCCCCCGAGTGTGATGCCCTCAGTCACACAGCAGTGCCCCTCACCCACCTCTGTGGGTATGATCTTTTCCAAGCCCCCGAGTGTGATGCCCTCAGTCACACAGCAGTGCCCCTCACCCACCTCTGTGGGGTACGATCTTTTGCCGCCGAGTGTGATGCCCCAGTCACACAGCAGTGCCCCCACACCCACCTCTGTGGGGTACGATCTTTTGCCCCCGAGTGTGATGCCCCCAGTCACACAGCAGTGCCCCTCACCCGCCTCTGTGGGGTACGATCTTTTCCAAGCCCCCGAGTGTGATGCCCCCAGTCACACAGCAGTGCCCCCCACCCGCCTCTGTGGGGTACGATCTTTTCCAAGCCCCCGAGTGTGATGCCCCCAGTCACACAGCAGTGTCCCCCACCCGCCTCTGTGGGGTACGATCTTTTCCAAGCCCCCGAGTGTGCTGCCCCCAGTCACACAGCAGTGCCCCTCACCCACCTCTGTGGGGTACGATCTTTTGCCCCGAGTGTGATGACCCCAGTCACACACCAGTGCCCCCCAACCACCTCTGTGGGTACGATCTTTTGCCCCGGAGTGTGATGCCTCCAGTCACACAGCAGTGCCCCACACCCACCTCTGTGGGTACGATCTTTTCCAAGCCCCCGAGTGTGATGCCCTCAGTCACACAGCAGTGCCCCTCACCCACCTCTGTGGGGTACGATCTTTTGCCCCGAGTGTGATGCCTCCAGTCACACAGCAGTGCCCCCACACCCACCTCTGTGGGGTACGATCTTTTCCAAGCCCCCGAGTGTGATGCCCTCAGTCACACAGCAGTGCCCCTCACCCACCTCTGTGGGGTACGATCTTTTCCAAGCTCCCGAGTGTGATGTCCCCAGTCACACAGCAGTGCCCCCCACCGCCTCTGTGGGGTACGATCTTTTCCAAGCCCCCGAGTGTGATGCCCCAGTCACACAGCAGTGTCCCCCACCCGCCTCTGTGGGGTACGATCTTTTCCAAGCCCCCGAGTGTGATGCCCCCAGTCACACAGCAGTGCCCCTCACCCACCTCTGTGGGGTACGATCTTTTGCCCCCGAGTGTGATGCCCTCAGTCACACAGCAGTGCCCCTCACCCACCTCTGTGGGGTACGATCTTTTCCAAGCCCCCGAGTGTGATGCCCTCAGTCACACAGCAGTGACCCTCACCCGCCTCTGTGGGGTACGATCTTTTGCCCCGAGTGTGATGACCCCAGTCACACACCAGTGCCCCCCCCAACCACCTCTGTGGGGTACGATCTTTTGCCCCGGAGTGTGATGCCTCCAGTCACACAGCAGTGCCCACACCCACCTCTGTGGGGTACGATCTTTTCCAAGCCCCCGAGTGTGATGCCCTCAGTCACACAGCAGTGCCCCTCACCCACCTCTGTGGGGTACGATCTTTTGCCCCCGAGTGTGATGCCCCCAGTCACACAGCAGTGCCCCCACACCCACCTCTGTGGGGTACGATCTTTTCCAAGCCCCCGAGTGTGATGCCCTCAGTCACACAGCAGTGCCCCTCACCCACCTCTGTGGGGTACGATCTTTTGCCCCCGATTGTGATGCCCCCAGTCACACAGCAGTGCCCCTCACCCACCTCTGTGGGGTACGATCTTTTCCAAGCCCCCGAGTGTGATGCCCCCAGTCACACAGCAGTGCCCCCCCACCCACCTCTGTGGGGTACGATCTTTTCCAAGCCCCCGAGTGTGATGCCCCCAGTCACACAGCAGTGCCCCCCACCCACCTCTGTGGGGTACGATCTTTTCCAAGCCCCCGAGTGTGATGCCCCCAGTCACACAGCAGTGCCCCCCACCCACCTCTGTGGGGTACGATCTTTTCCAAGCCCCCGAGTGTGATGCCCCCAGTCACACAGCAGTGCCCCCCACCCACCTCTGTGGGGTACGATCTTTTCCAAGCCCCCGAGTGTGATGCCCCCAGTCACACAGCAGTGCCCCCCACCCACCTCTGTGGGGTACGATCTTTTCCAAGCCCCCGAGTGTGATGCCCCCAGTCACACAGCAGTGCCCCCCACCCACCTCTGTGGGGTACGATCTTTTCCAAGCCCCCGAGTGTGATGCCCCCAGTCACACAGCAGTGCCCCCCACCCACCTCTGTGGGGTACGATCTTTTCCAAGCCCCCGAGTGTGATGCCCCCAGTCACACAGCAGTGCCCCCCACCCACCTCTGTGAGGTACGATCTTTTCCAAGCCCCCGAGTGTGATGTCCCCAGTCACACAGCAGTGCCTCTGTGGGGTACGATCTTTTGCCCCCGAGTGTGATGCCTCCAGTCACACAGCAGTGCCCCCACACCCACCTCTGTGGGGTACGATCTTTTCCAAGCCCCCGAGTGTGATGCCCTCAGTCACACAGCAGTGCCCCTCACCCACCTCTGTGGGGTACGATCTTTTGCCCCCGAGTGTGATGCCTCCAGTCACACAGCAGTGCCCCCACACCCACCTCTGTGGGGTACGATCTTTTCCAAGCCCCGAGTGTGATGCCCTCAGTCACACAGCAGTGCCCCTCACCCACCTCTGTGGGGTACGATCTTTTCCAAGCTCCCGAGTGTGATGTCCCCAGTCACACAGCAGTGCCCCCCACCCGCCTCTGTGGGGTACGATCTTTTCCAAGCCCCGAGTGTGATGCCCCCAGTCACACAGCAGTGTCCCCCACCCGCCTCTGTGGGGTACGATCTTTTGCCCCGAGTGTGATGCCCTCAGTCACACAGCAGTGCCCCTCACCCACCTCTGTGGGGTACGATCTTTTCCAAGCCCCCGAGTGTGATGCCCTCAGTCACACAGCAGTGCCCTCACCCGCCTCTGGGGTACGATCTTTTGCCCCGAGTGTGATGACCCCAGTCACACCAGTGCCCCCCCAACCACCTCTGTGGGGTACGATCTTTTGCCCCGGAGTGTGATGCCTCCAGTCACACAGCAGTGCCCCACACCCACCTCTGTGGGGTACGATCTTTTCCAAGCCCCCGAGTGTGATGCCCTCAGTCACACAGCAGTGCCCCTCACCCACCTCTGTGGGGTACGATCTTTTGCCCCCGAGTGTGATGCCTCCAGTCACACAGCAGTGCCCCCACACCCACCTCTGTGGGGTACGATCTTTTGCCCCCGAGTGTGATGCCCCCAGTCACACAGCAGTGCCCCCCCAACCACCTCTGTGGGGTACGATCTTTTCCAAGCCCCCGAGTGTGATGCCCTCAGTCACACAGCAGTGCCCCTCACCCGCCTCTGTGGGGTACGATCTTTTCCAAGCCCCCGAGTGTGATGCCCTCAGTCACACAGCAGTGCCCCTCACCCGCCTCTGTGGGGTACGATCTTTTCCAAGCCCCCGAGTGTGATGCCCCCAGTCACACAGCAGTGCCCCCCACCCACCTCTGTGGGGTACGATCTTTCCAAGCCCCGAGTGTGATGCCCCCAGTCACACAGCAGTGCCCCCCACCCACCTCTGTGGGGTACGATCTTTTCCAAGCCCCCGAGTGTGATGCCCCCAGTCACACAGCAGTGCCTCTGTGGGGTACGATCTTTTGCCCCCGAGTGTGATGCCTCCAGTCACACAGCAGTGCCCCACACCAACCTCTGTGGGGTACGATCTTTTCCAAGCCCCCGAGTGTGATGCCCTCAGTCACACTGCAGTGCCCCTCACCCACCTCTGTGGGGTACGATCTTTTCCAAGCTCCCGAGTGTGATGTCCCCAGTCACACAGCAGTGCCCCCCACCCGCCTCTGTGGGGTGCGATCTTTTGCCCCCGAGTGTGATGCCCCCAGTCACACAGCAGTGCCCCCCCCACCCACCTCTGTGGGGTACGATCTTTTCCAAGCCCCCGAGTGTGATGCCTCCAGTCACACAGCAGTGCCCCTCACCCACCTCTGTGGGGTACGATCTTTCCAAGCTCCCGAGTGTGATGCCTCCAGTCACACAGCAGTGCCCCTCACCCACCTCTGTGGGGTACGATCTTTTGCCCCGAGTGTGATGACCCCAGTCACACAGCAGTGCCCCTCACCCACCTCTGTGGGGTACGAGCTTTTGCCCCCGAGTGTGATGCCCCCAGTCACACAGCAGTGCCCCCCACCCGCCTCTGTGGGGTATGATCTTTTCCAAGCCCCCGAGTGTGATGCCCCCAGTCACACAGCAGTGCCCCCACCCGCCTCTGTGGGGTACGATCTTTTCCAAGCCCCCGAGTGTGATGCCCCCAGTCACACAGCAGTGTCCCCCACCCGCCTCTGTGGGGTACGATCTTTTCCAAGCCCCCGAGTGTGATGCCCCCAGTCACACAGCAGTGTCCCCCACCCGCCTCTGTGGGGTACGATCTTTTCCAAGCCCCCGAGTGTGATGCCCCCAGTCACACAGCAGTGCCCCTCACCCACCTCTCTGGGGTACGATCTTTTTGCCCCGAGTGTGATGCCCCCAGTCACACAGCAGCGCCCCCCACCCGCCTCTGTGGGGTACGATCTTTTCCAAGCCCCCGAGTGTGATGCCCCCAGTCACACAGCAGTGCCCCCCACCCGCCTCTGTGGGGTACGATCTTTTCCAAGCCCCCGAGTGTGATGCCCCCAGTCACACAGCAGTGTCCCCCCACCCGCCTTTGTGGGGTACGATCTTTTCCAAGCCCCCGAGTGTGATGCCCCCAGTCACACAGCAGTGCCCCTCACCCACCTCTGTGGGGTACGATCTTTTGCCCCCAAGTGTGATGACCCCAGTCACACACCAGTGCCCCCCAACCACCTCTGTGGGGTACCATCTTTTGCCCCGGAGTGTGATGCCTCCAGTCACACAGCAGTGCCCCCACACCCACCTCTGTGGGGTACGATCTTTTCCAAGCCCCCGAGTGTGATGCCCTCAGTCACACAGCAGTGCCCCTCACCCACCTCTGTGGGGTACGATCTTTTGCCCCCGAGTGTGATGCCTCCAGTCACACAGCAGTGCCCCCACACCCACCTCTGTGGGGTACGATCTTTTCCAAGCCCCCGAGTGTGATGCCCTCAGTCACACAGCAGTGCCCCTCACCCACCTCTGTGGGGTACGATCTTTTCGAAGCTCCCGAGTGTGATGTCCCCAGTCACACAGCAGTGCCCCCCACCCGCCTCTGTGGGGTACGATCTTTTGCCCCCGAGTGTGATGTCCCCAGTCACACAGCAGTGCCACCCCCAACCACCTCTGTGGGTACGATCTTTTCCAAGCCCCCGAGTGTGATGCCCCCAGTCACACAGCAGTGCCCCCCACCCACCTCTGTGGGGTACGATCTTTTCCAAGCCCCCGAGTGTGATGCCCCCAGTCACACAGCAGTGCCCCCCACCCACCTCTGTGGGGTACGATCTTTTCCAAGCCCCCGAGTGTGATGCCCCCAGTCACACAGCAGTGCCCCCCACCCACCTCTGTGGGGTACGATCTTTTCCAAGCCCCCGAGTGTGATGCCCCCAGTCACACAGCAGTGCCCCCCACCCACCTCTGTGGGGTACGATCTTTTCCAAGCCCCCGAGTGTGATGCCCCCAGTCACACAGCAGTGCCCCCCACCCACCTCTGTGGGGTATGATCTTTTCCAAGCCCCGAGTGTGATGCCCCCAGTCACACAGCAGTGCCCCCCCCACCCTCCTCTGTGGGGTACGATCTTTTCCAAGCCCCCGAGTGTGATGCCCCCAGTCACACAGCAGTGCCCCTCACCCACCTCTGTGGGGTACGATCTGTTGCCCCCGAGTGTGATGCCCCCAGTCACACAGCAGTGCCCCTCACCCACCTCTGTGGGGTACGATCTTTTGCCCCCGAGTGTGATGCCCCCAGTCACACAGCAGTGCCCCTCACCCACCTCTGTGGGGTACGATCTTTTCCAAGCCCCCGAGTGTGATGCCCCCAGTCACACAGCAGTGCCCCCCCCCACCCACCTCTGTGGGGTACGATCTTTTCCAAGCCCCCGAGTGTGATGCCCCCAGTCACACAGCAGTGCCCCCCACCCGCCTCTGTGGGGTACGATCTTTTCCAAGCCCCGAGTGTGATGCCCCCAGTCACACAGCAGTGCCCCTCACCCACCTCTGTGGGGTACAATCTTTTGCCCCCGAGTGTGATGCCCTCAGTCACACAGCAGTGCCCCTCACCCACCTCTGTGGGGTATGATCTTTTCCAAGCCCCCGAGTGTGATGCCCTCAGTCACACAGCAGTGCCCCTCACCCACCTCTGTGGGGTACGATCTTTTGCCGCCGAGTGTGATGCCCC